>NC_056751.1:181036288-181336288 GCF_019279795.1 Protopterus annectens
ACTTCCAAAACCTCAAGAAAATAAGTGGAAATAGTTTTATGATTGTTATCTCTGTTTCAGCACAGAGCAGACACGATGTCTAGAGTTGGAGGTTTTCCTATTGTCTTGAAACAGAAATAATTACTAGGTTTCAAACGTAAAAGTGTTTGACTGTTTTACGGCTTCCAGTTCTAGGTAAACTTCTGAGAGATATGTACCTTTGGCTCAGAGGTGCTAAATTCTAAGTTTCTGTTGGCCTAGGAACTGAAGGCAGGTGACAAAGACTGATGCCATCCCAGCTGTAATATGTATTATTAATTTAAGAACTATCTTAGAGAGTGAGTTGCTGCATTTTGTATCTTGTGTTGGATCTGAAAACATCCATTCAGCACTTCTCATCTGCATTTGCCTTGCTCTGTAAGTAAGTTATTTAGAGCATAGTTTCTTTTAGAGATAGTTAGGGATATAGTAAAGATTAGTTTAGATGTTTTCTGTATTTATTTGAGACTGTCCTGCAATGTTGTTTTAAAATATTTCCTGTGATTCAGAACTCTATAGTCACTGTGCTGAGTTATTGAATATTGTCTTGTTCTTTTATTTATTTATTATTAAATATATTTAAACATTTTAATTGTGGCTGGTTTGTTTAGAGATATTTAAGCTGTTAGAGTACTTGCATATTTATTTGGTGACACTATATAGACTACTCCTAAATAGCCTTGGCCTTGATCACACTTTACCATTTGGATAACAGTAAGATTGGGCACCCTTTTAAGGGGTTCTGGTGGCAGTGTTAACTACCTTATGGTTTGGGCAGAAGGGGGCATAGCTAGTAAACCTGTGCCAGCCTTTCCCAGGTGTATGTTTGTCTATAAATCACATCTCAAGGTGTGTGTGTGTGTGTGTGTGTGTGTGTGTGTGTGTGTGTGTGTGTGTGTGTGTGTGTGTGTGTGTGTGTGTGTGTGTGTGAGCTACGTGGGCAGGGACACGAAGTACTGGTTGGGCAAAGAGAGTGTTGGGAGGACTTGGCATGGAACCCTGGCTAAGGACTCAACTCTATAGCTGTGCCAGTGGGGAGTCTTTTTGGAGATCTGGAGAAAGAGGGAGAAAACAGTCCCAGACAGACTGTGATCTATGTGTGCTCTTAAGGGAAATTGTACTTTATTGTATGTGTACTTGTTTTCCTCCCAATGTACATGTCCCTCACTGGTGCTAGTGGTGAGGATGGAGGCTCCTTGATTACTGGGCTAGTGCATGGGCATCACACTTGGCTCAACCTACTGACAACAGTCTGCAACTTGTAGATTAAAAAAAAACACTGAAATCAGAAATTCCACTATATAATCTAACAGCTAAATAGAGAGGCAGTGGAAAGTTGAAATTATGTAGAAGAGGAAGTCACTACAGACACCAGGGAACATCTGAGTATAAAGTGATGTGCACAGGTGTAAATCTTGCTCTCCTTATAGCTGCCTACACATGGAAGGACATTCCAATAAACCCTAAAGAGAAAGACAGGCCATGGGAGCTGCATTAATAAATGTTGCTCCAAAGGAAAACCAGTAGACACCTAGTCACACCCAAATTGTGCAAATCCACAAATATAGCACTTTAGCTTTCATAAAGAAAATAAAACAGTCACAAATTAAGTGCATATTTTGAACTTTAGTCACATTCATGCTGTAAAAAGAATGCCATGAACAATAGGAACCTTATCATTAAATCCTTCTTCAAATAAAGAAGCCAGCAAGGGAAAAATGGAGAAGAAGAATAATGGTGGGGGGATTACTTCAAGTTATTGGGATGATCATCACATAATGTATATATGCAAACCCTACAGCTGACTGACACAGAAAGATCAATATGTAAAAGATTAGCTGTACAGAGTGGGATGCTCTCATAAAGCTGAAAAAAGACACATCTGAAGATCCTCATCTTAGAATGTCATAGTGGAACCAGCAGCTAAGCTTTACTGATGCAGTATTTGGTTGTATATCTCACAGAGATTTGCTTAAAAAAGTCTGGGCCAGAAGGTAACAAGCTAGTTCAACATATTGGGATAAATCAAAATGTGCTATAGAAATCTTACTATAGCATCTGCTAGCCTAAATGGAAGCAAGCCCTTGGAAAAAAAAAGAGAAAGATTAAGTAGATAAAATATGGAGGGAAGCAATAAAGCACATAAAAAATAATGCCTGCATGAAGTAAAACAACACTTGGCCTTCATCCTTAAGAGAGTGCACCAGAGGTGTATAAGGGATTAATAATGTCACAGTTCAAAAGTAGAGGACCAGTCTTCCCTTGGTAATCTGGAAAATGAAAATTGCACAACTTGTACAAAAACATATTTGATAAAACAGCAGTTAGCTTATTACTGTTATGTAGGTCTATACTGTCCATTCTTAAAATTTTTACATTCCATGCTGTGTCTATTTTAGAGGCTGAAAATAAAATCTTGAAAATTGTGCTGCAGAAAAGCCTGACACATAGCATTTTGTTATTTAATTTATTTTCTTTGAATTTCCAAAAGGTTCAGGACATTTTCATACATTAAAAGAAGAATTTCTGATGAGGAAGGGCTTGTAGAGTTGCTTCCCAAACTCAGCCACCTCTGATGAGGTGGAACCAGGAGATTTAGTTACCCCTAATGAAGAGAGCTTCTTAAAAGTCTGTAGGCAAATAAAGTTCAGACTTGCAGCAGTGAATCTTGAATCTGAGTTTGGCAAAATACTTGTATTGAAGTATTTCTTTGTTTTTGGTTTACTGAGTAAAGTCCTTGCAATAAATGTGATGGCCCTGAAAAGTAGATGTTTCCATGGTCAGCAGATGTGTACCTGCTCCTTTATAACAGAAGTCTGAACATAGACTAGAATGTGATCAGGAATTTGGCCAAGTTTATCTGAAAATGCAATGTGCTCTTTCTATTAGATTGTGTCAGCAGCCAAACAAGTCTGCTGTTGTAGAAATGCTTTAATAAAAGTCATAGAATTATTACAATTTGCCCAATCAGAAATACTAACAAAACGTGTTTATGTATGTATGTTTTGTTTGCTAGGTTGCCCATCTGGGTTTTGGCTCACTTTCAGTAGAGGCATAGGGAGATGACCTCCAATACAAATGTCATATTATGGATAAAAATCACTAAACTAGTCAGGGCTTGGGGCTGACTCTTACCTGAAGGAGCTTATTGTCCATTACTGTTCACCTCAGATGTTGCAGTCATCCTCCATGGTTCTGTTGGTAGTTCTTTATGTGTGACTAAAACCTTCTGGTATTCATTCGTTTGCCTATTCAGCTGCATGCCTTTGGAATCTGCTACATTGATGGCTTTGATAGTGTTATACTTTAGCCTGCTTCAAGAACTCAAGTGATACTTATTTAACGGGGCTATATTATGTCATCGAATGCTTAAAAAAGCAACCAATGAATAATCAACCCCATGTAAGCAAAAGCTTACAATCTCAAAAGCTCAGAACAGTCTCAACCTTCAGCCTCTTGGGTGTCTCCACCTTTTGACGAACTGATGGAGCTAGTTATTCGGAAGGTGTGGGATACTTGTGATGCCATGGACACAGTCCCCAGGAGACTGAATAAGTTACTTTCTGCACCCAGACAAAAGGAATTTTTATCTAAAGGTCTTCCTGTAGATGCCATGGTGGTGGCGGCGGCTACTAAGAATGCGCTAGCGGAGACGACTTCTGTTCATCTGCCGAATAAGGAGTCTTGAACGATGGACAGATATGGAAAGTGTATCTTCTTTTCAGCGGCATTTACTCTTAGATCGCTGAACTACCTTCCACACTTCACGAGGCTTCAGAGAGATCTCCTTAAGGAGTTAGGAGATTCTCTATAAGGTACATGTACTGAGGGAGTCCCTGACAAGGTGTCTGCCCAGTTGTCCACCTTGAACTCTATTGTCAGTTCGTCCATGAGGCTTATTTCGTATGCAGCCGATGGTGTGAGTAGAGCAGCGGGTTCAGGAATTTCTTTAAGACGTCATTCCTGGATGCGTTTGTGTAATTTTGAGGAACCGTTCAGGTCTACCTTTACCAATGCCTCCTTTAACGGTTCCTCATTGTTTGGACCCAAGGTAAAGGACACTCTCACCTGGTGCGAGCAAGTAGGAAAAACACTCTCTACTGTGGGAATATGTTTTACTGTCCCCTCTAGACCATACTCAAAGGGTCAGAGGGGTGGTAAAATCTGGTTCAAGAAGTCCCAGAGGTTTTTTCCAAGATGAACAGGGTGACTCCTCCTTCAGTGGCAGAGGGGGAGGAGGAAATGGTAGATGTCACCCAAGGGGCAGGGGTGGACTGCAAAACCAAGGAGGCCGCGATTCATTTTGGGGCCGGCCTTACCAGGGCTGCTGATGTGGGTCCCGACTGTTCTTCTCTGGAGCCGGTCGGGGGTTGCATTTCTTTGTATCCAGAAGCCTGGCTAAGTATCACTCAAGACAAATGGATACAAAGAATTATTACCAGAGGCTATGTCATACCCTTTTCTCTTCCTTCTTTTGTTCCCAAGAGGATCCCGGATGTTCCACCCAATCACAGGGATCAGGCAACTGTGGAGGTCAACAAGTTGCTGACAAAAAGAGTCATCCAAACTGTTCCAGCAGACCAAATACGCTCCGGAACTTACTCCAGATTCTTTTTAGTGCCAAAACTTACAGGGGACTGGAGGCCCATCTTGGACGTCAGCAGACTGAACGAATCAGTAAAGAAGGACAAGATGTTTTTCGTGATTCACTGTTGCAGTCATTACATTTGGGTTATCTGCTTGCAGGTAGCCCTCAGCCGGCCTGATTATCAAAGTCTTGGGTCCTGTGTCGGTTGCTGTCTCTTCTTCTATGACGTCAGGTAGTCAGGGGTATAAAGCATGCAGCCAACACCATTACATCAGTCTTTCTTGCCGCGCGGTGCCCAAAGCAGAAGCAGTTCACAGGTTTTGTTTTCAAGTTTCAGAACTGAAGTCTTCTAAAAAGCTAACTACCTCGTTGGGGATCCTTTTCTTGCTCTAAACCGATGTCAGTAAAAGTTAACAATTGTATTTCTTGTGGAAAGCAAATACCTCATAAAGATTTTCATTCGTACTGCATTCCTTGCTTAGGCCCAGACCACGATGTCCCTCGCTGTCCGTTTTGTGCCTTATTCCATCCTCGTACTATTCGGCGTCGGTTCATTTTCACATCTATTTCGGTACTCTGTTCAGTTATCCAGAAATGGCTTCGGTAAGCCATCCGACTACCAACATTCCGAAAAAACATAAAGATAAAGACATAGACAGACTGCATAGGTCCAAAGCTGCCGACGATGCTTCCGTTAAGCTAGTCGCCAGTTCACCGGTACTCAGTGAGGCGCTTTCGCAGCCCCTGATATCCATTACTTCAGATTTGCATGCCTCTACTGAGACCCATGCCGCGAGATGCTTCTTCGACTATGGAACCTGCTGCGGAGCTGCTGTGCAGGCACTGGCTTCTGAGGGTGTATTCAGGCCCTAAGACTCAATCCACGCCTAGAAAACTGACGTCCAAACCGTATGGTCAGGCCCATATGCCTAAAAAACAAATGATAAGAATGGCTGAAGACTTTATTACTCTAATTAGGGGAAGCCACCCCTCTCCCTCTAAGAGACCTAGAACTGATTTTCCTTCTGATTCTTCTGATCAGGATTCCGAAATTTCTGTTTCTTCTGATGACCAGGATTTGCCCTTATCTACCTATGAGGATTCTAATGCAGAGGACTCCATTCCCTCTGCTTTCCCTCCAGAAGATTTTTCATTTGGTGAAACTTTGCACACTCTTAGGGAGCATTTCTGCTGGGAAAGCTAGGATTACGCTGATTCCAAAAAGAGGCTTAGGGAATTCTTACTCCTGCCTCAACACAGGCCTTTAGCTATCCCCCCTGTACTGGACATTGTAAATGATGCCTTCTTGGAATCTAGCCTGGCCCCAGACACCTAACCTCCGGCTCCCAGGAAACCTGACCAGTATTACAGAGTACCTGATTCTCACAAGTTCCTCTTTAAGAATCCTACTGTGGACCCAAAGACCATTTCACAGGGACTCAAAGGTATTAAGGCTACTACTGCCAAAAATCCTACCCCCTCTGATAGAGATTCCAGGGCCCTAGACAGATGGGGTAAGAAGGTATGCATTTCGGCTACTTTGACCATTAGGACCTGTTAGAAAAATATGTATTAACATATGTGTGCAATGCTTATTTTAAATAAGGGAAGATTAACACGTTTTTATTCTATATGCCGTATTAGTTCTATTTGAAACTGAAAACATGCTTTTTTGAAATTGTGCTTTCTGACACTGCAAGATGCACTCTGACCTAGTTTGCTAGCACAGCAAAATACATGTTTATGCTTTGGAAATATACTGGAAAGCAGGTGATTTTCTACTATGTCAGGAAATTAAATGGAGAATAATAATAATTTCTGTAGCTCCATTCATTATGGACAATAAGCTCTGTTCGTGTTGATGAAAAAGTGCACAAGCTGCAAGATAGTTAGATACTATAAACAATGAACTGCTTCAGAAATCTGTACTTGCATTGTACTTGAATTAGCCATAGTACCTAGACTTGTAACATCACATAGCAAGAAAGTTATAATTGACCGGTGGTCGTCAAGGCCATCCTGTTTACTAAAAAAATCTTTTTTAAACTTTGAAGAGTCAGCTAGAAATGTGAGAAACATCTGTAAAGTAACAGAATTGTGAACTGGTGATCTACTACGTCAGTCGTAGTGGGCAATGTCTTGAAAGAAAGGTATAATAACTGTTGACACTTCCTGATTTAGTCAGACAAACTCTGTAACTGCATTTTTTGTCTCCTTGCGCAAGAATAAAGATACCTAAACTGAACCTTATGCTTTTGGTCTTTTCATAGGTTCATAGGTTCATACTAGGCTATCTGCCCTAGGGCATTTATAAGCCTAGCCAGAGTATGTTTGGCTTTCGCCACCCATTTTAAATTAATTTTGCTATGCCCTTTTTTGAGGTTAGTATTCTGTGCCTCTGTCTAACAGTGACACAGAAGTGATACCCGGGGTAAACCTACGATCTCCCATCCACTCATCAAGATTCCTCTTGAAGAGAGTCAATGAGAGACTGCATAACCTGGACTGGGATTTTATTCCAGAGTGGAGGGAGCCTCTGGGTTATGAATCTGTCCCTCCAGCATGTCCTATTTATTTCAGGGCTGAGGTTCAAGCCTCTCGAGCATGTAGCTCGATGGGATTTGGATTTTTTGAGGTGCAGCATGTCCATTAATTTCGGGTTGGACATGGCTTTATACGTCAGGCACAGGTCGCCTCTGAACAGGCGGTATGCCACTGAGTAGAGCTGGAGTTTCTTTAACCGGGCAGCATATGGCATCTGTTTGAGCCCTTTGATCCTCTTGGTGAGGTACTTTTGGGGTCTTTCCAGTTGCTGCAGGTGTCTGGTAAGGTACATCCCAAAAGGGGCATTGTACTCAATTATGGGCCTGATGAGGGATGAGTAAAGAGGCACGATGACCTCCCCTGATCTAGATGTGAATCCCTTCATGACTAGGTGGGCTATATAAAATGTTTTTCTAACCACTTTGGCCACGTGGTTGTCAAATGAGAGATTGTTATCAACTTGGGTCCCCAGGTCCCTAATTACTTCTTCTGTACTTAATGGATTACCACCTATGTGGTAATTTGTGGGCACTTTGTTTTTGCCAAAGGGGATGACTATACACCTTTTGGCGTTTAGCTTGAGGCCATGGCTCTGGCACCAGTTGTCTGTTTCTATGAGGCCCTTTTGGAGGATGCTTGTGTCGGCTGGAGAGTCGATTATGGCGCCCAGTTTGCAGTCATCTGCGAACTTGGTCAGCCACAGTCCTTCCGTGTTGGCCTGTACCTCCGAGAAATATATACCGAACAAGAGAAGTCCCAGGACTGAGCCTTGTGGGATACCACTTGTAACTGGTTTGGAGTCTGACATAGCTCCAGCAATTCTAACCATGTGGGTTCTGTCCTTGAGCCAGTTTGCAACCCATCTAGTGACATAGGGGTTTATATTTAAGCTGGTGAGCTTATCTATAATGCCCGAGAGGGGTATTGTATCGAAGGCTTTTGCGAGGTCCAGGTAGGCTGTGTGGACCACCTACCCCTCGTCAATGGCCTTGGTGACTGTTTCAAAGAAATCAACCAGGTTTAAGAGGCAGGATCTGCCCTTAACAAAGCCGAACTGGGTAGGATCCAGTGTCTGTAGGTCCCCAGTATCTTTATATATGAGGTCCATGATGATCCTTTCCATAGCTTTGCAGACCAAGCTAGTCAGGCTTATGGGCGATAGTTTCCAGGATCCGTTGAGGCACCACCTTTATGGAGAGGGACCACTGTTGCTGTACGCCACTCTTTGGGCACATATCCTGTAGTAAGGCTGAGATTGAACAGTAGTTTTATGTTTGGGTTTAGCTCTTCTTGGAGTTCATGTACGCAGCCGGGACACCGCCTGGTCCCATTGATGCTGTGTTTTTGCTTTGGAGGGCTGCTCTTACCTGAGCATCTGAGATGTCAGGGGGGCAGCACTCTGCTGGGATAGATATTTGCCCTTTTGGTGGGGGGGGGAGTTTGCACTGAACCTGTCAGCTAGGATGTTGGTAATGTCTGTGGGTTCAGTGTATTTTTTGTCATTTTGGACTAATTCTGAGCATATCTGTTTATTACCACCCAGGTTCCTAACATAACTAAAGAAAGCCTTGTGATTATCCTTAGTGTCCTGTGCAATTTTTCTCTCGAAGCTGGCCTTAGTCAATTTTATGAGTGCCCGTAGTTTTTTGCTAATACTGATCAGTGATGCCTTCCCTTTTTGGGATTTTTCTCTGTCATTTAGTAGCTTCCTCCTTCTATTGTATAGTTTGTTTATGGCTGGGGTCCACCAGACAGGACGTCTGCCTTTGGAAGATTGGGTCTTGGTTTTATTTGGGATCGCATGATCCATGCATTCCTGAAGGTCTTCATAGAATGCGTTTATAAAGGATTCTGCGGTCTGGGCCGTATTTTCCACAGGCCCGGGGGCTTTGAAGGATTCCACCTCAGTTTTGAGGAGTGTGAAATTTGCTTTAGAGAAGTTTTTCACTGTGGTTTTCTGGGCAGGGGTGGGGTCGGGATGTGAATATCCAGTGAGATTAGTTTATGGTCTGATCTTACCAGTGAGGGATACACTTCTGGTCTGGAGCATAGAGTCCCCATGTTGGTGATGATCAGGTCCAGTATGTTTTCCTCTTGTGGGAGTGGTAACAAGTTGTTCCATAGCATTTGAGTTTATAAATTCTAGGAACCTTTGGGCTAGGGTGTTGGAGCTAGAGTAATGCTCCCAGTCTATGTTTGGGTAGTTGAAGTCGCCCAATATAATGGTGTTTGGAAAGACCTTCATATTTTCCAGTGTTTTCAGGAAGGCCAAGTGGGGTTCCTGGGTTTGGGAGGATGGTCTGTAGCAGGCTATAAACTGGAAGGCAGTTTTACCCACTGTTAGTTGCACATGGATAGTCTCTGATGCTTCGTGCTTTGCCACCAACCTGGAGGTGTGGGTATCTTTGATGAATATCGATACTCCCCCTCCTTTTGTGGTTTGGTCCATGTTTTGGGGCCGAAAAGCATGGTATGAGGTATAACCTGGTAGTGCTGGTGGTGCTCTCGGGAGCCCTGAACCAGGTTTCTGTTACTGCACAGATATCGATGTTCTCCATGCTAAGGAGAGTTTCAAGTGCGTGCATCTTGAGGTTTAGACTTCTGGCGTTGAGTAGCATTACTCTTAGTTTCTTATCCCTTGTGATACCTATGGAGGTGGGTTTGTCTTTGAGCCTTGCCTAAAAGGCACTATGGGGTAGCAAGAGCCTTTGCCAGTATCCAAAGCCCAGGGGTGACAGGTGCAAGCCGGCCCTAGTGAAGCATCATGGCTTGTCGAGCATATCATCCCAAGCTGACAGGCATTGGATCCCCTTTGAATGACACCAGTACTTAAGCCAATTGTTGAAATTGATCATCTTGTCTTCATATTGTGGCATCATTCTTGGTGAGGGTAAGATGCTACTTAAGGTCAGGGTCATACCGGCCTGGGCTACATGCTCAGAGAGCTCCTTTATGTCTCTTTTCATGTAGTCCAGGGAGGTACGTCTCAGGTCATTCACACCAGCATGGACAATGACTGAGTCATATTTGTACTTGCCTTGGAGTGACCTGAGTGCTTGTATTATGTGGCAGATCCTAGCGCCCGACAGGCTGCTCACCATAACCCTCTCCTTGTTCAGCCTGGTGAGCGGGACGTCAGTGTGCCTGACGATAGAGTCACCTATTACAAGTGTATCAGGTGTGTTGTTTAGTCTTAAGGGCTGTGACTGTTTGGCACACTGGCTTTGTGAGATATGTGTTGCACATGTTTTGTTTTGGGGTAGCGGTTGCTTGGGTGTGAGCTTTGGATAGATGGGGGAAGAAAGTTTACACTTCTGCAACTTTAGCAATAAGGGCTTTAAATTGCCAGTTTCACATGCTTATGTACCAACAATATTTAATGGCTCAGTTAAAACAGAAAATGCTTACAAGCTCAGAAGCTCCTGACTGTAAAGAAATGCAGGATTTATTGCATGCAGTTGAACAGGTGGGAAAACATACTCTGCAATGTGGTTTTGATTCTTTAGAGGCCTCTTGTAGAGCTGCAGTTACAGGTTCTGTGATTCGAAGACATGCTTGGTTAAAAGAACAGAGTTTACCTGATCATGTTAAGGCAAAATTATTGGATGCTCCTTTACAGCATGATACCTTGTTTGGTGTTAAGGCAGAAGAGGTGTTAAAGAAAATGGAGGATAAATCTAAATCTATGCAAACAGTCAAGGATTTCTTACAGGTACAGCCACCTCGATTTAGCAGAAATTGGCCAACAAAGAATTGGTCCTTTCCAGTGTCAGACAGGCCACAGAGAGGCAGATACAGACACCCAAGAGGCAGATCTCAACCCCAAGCCTCTAACAGACAACGACAGTGGGGCACCTCAACCCCAAAAGGAGGTGAGGACAAGTCTCAACCTTACAGGAAACAGTCCCAATGACTTCCCCCTTCAGACGCCAAGCACTCCCTTTTGGCAGCCCCCTTACAGGGAAAACTAGCACTTTTTTCTCAAAACTGGCAAACAATCACCCAAGACAAATGGGTTCTGAATATTGTGTCTCAAGGTTACAGGTTCCACTTTCATACTTTACCAAGGCTAAAAGGAATGCCAGACCTGCCACAAAATCAATGGGCAGAGGCACAAAAACAAATTTCAGCCCTCATGGACATGAGAGCTATTCAAAAAGTACCACAACAGGAACAAGGACAAGGATTTTACTCAAGACTCTTCCTGGTCCCCAGAAAGGATAAGGCCTGGAGTCCCATGCTAGACCTTTCAATTCTAAATACTTACCTGGATATTCCAAAATTCAAAATGTTGACATTACAGCAGCTTCTACCCATGCTGGGCAAGAAGGCTTGGCTTGTTACTCTGGACCTCAAAGAGGCATACCTGCATGTCCGTATCAGACAAAATTGCAGAAGATACCTCAGATTCAAAGCTGGTACAATGCACTACCAATTCTCTGCACTGCCCTTTGGCTTATCTACTGCGCCCAGGGTCTTTACAAAGTGACTGGCACCAGTAATTGCATTTTGCAGACAAAAAGGAATTCAAATGTATCCATACCTGGACGACTGCCTCATTCAAGCAGAGACAAAGGACATCCTTCTATAGCATCCGGCGTTTGTAAAAAGGTTGCTAATTTCTCTAGGGTACACAGTAAATGAAAAGAAGTCAAAACTAGTGCCCTCACAACAGATTATATTCCTGGGTGCCAGCTTAAATACAACGGCCCAGATGACTTATCTCACGCCAGACAAACAAGTTCAACTAACTCAATATTTTCAATTACTGGCAAAAAAGTCCCATCTCCCTGCAAGAAAAATTCTGCAGGCCCTGGGATTCATGGCATCCTGCATACTACTAATGCCATATGCCAGACTGCATATGAGGAAATTACAATGGTACCTAAAAAGTGTTTGGACTCAACACTCTCACAGTTTAGAAGCAGTAATACTAATGATTTCCTGCCTACAACAGGAGTTTTGATGGTGGGCACAGGCATGTCACCTAAACAAGGGTCAGCCTTTTACCCTACCCATAGCCAGGCAGGCTCTAACAACAGATGCTTCGGATAACACCTGGGGAGCACACATGGCAGGAAAATGCATTCAGGGCCAGTGGACCACAGACCAGATGCATCTTCACATCAATCAAAAAGAGATGTTGGCTGTTCAAAAATGCCCTAACAGCTTTCAAGGACCTTCTGCATCCAGGACAATTATTACTAAAGATAGACAACACCACAGTAATGTGGTACATAAACAAGCAAGGGGGCACTCATTCTTATCCCCTATGCAGGCAAGCCATGACCTTGTGGAACACAGCTCTAACTTATCAAGTTCATCTGCAAGCACAATTCCTGCCAGGAAAGAAAAATACTCTGGCAGACGAGCTCAGCAGAAATATCATGGACCCTCACGAATGGAAATTGAATCCACAAATCTTCAGCATGGTAACGCAAAAATGGGGATGCCCAGACGTAGATCTTTTTGCCTCCTCACTGAATTGCCAACTACAAAAGTTCTGCACAAGGACTTATCACACACAAGCATGGAAAGTGGATGCTCTCTCCTTCAGCTGGAAAAGCCTAAAAGTTTATGCCTTCCCACCACTGCCTCTCCTCTCAAAGGTACTCCTAAAAGCCAGACAAGAAAAACCACAGATGATCCTGATTGCTCCAGACTGGCCACACCAGCACTGGTACCCAATTTTAAAGAACTTAGCTCAAGGCCCACCATGGATTTTGCCTCAAATTCCACACCTTCTGACTCAACAAAACAATCAGATTCTGCACGGTTAGCTCAAAACCCTAAACCTGGCTGCATGGCAGATTCATTAGTCAAACAGGCAACACCTCTCTCTAAAGCTGTTATGGATGTCATTTTGGAGGCCAGGAGGCCTAGCACCAGGAAAGCTTACTCAGAAAAATGGAAGAGATTCTGCACCTGGAACCAGGCTCAAAGCCTTGACCCTCTTGTCCCAAACATTCCTCAGATTTTACAATACTTAACTGAGATGCTGGACAAAGGCCTACCCTTCTCATCAATTAAGATCCATGCCTTTGCCATTTCAGCACATTACAACACGGATCATCCTTTATTCTCTCACCCCTTGCTAAAGCAGTACCTCAGAGGGGCTAAAAACATAAGACCGCCCCGGAGAGCACCAACACCAACTTGGGACCTCAATTTAATTTTGGACAAACTGACCCTGCCACCTTTTGAGCCAGCCAATACAGCCGATCTAAAATTTTTATCATGGAAAACAGCTCTGCTCCTGGCAGTAACTTCAGCACGAAGAGTCTCAGAGCTACAGGCATTAATAGCAGTGGAACCTTTTATAATTTTTCATCAGGACAGGGTTTCTTTAAGGACAAACCCTACATTTATGCCAAAGGTGGTATCTAGTGTGGCTCTTAACCAAACCATCCATTTGCCAACTTTTTAGCCAAACCCCCAGAATAAAGGGGAGAAACTTCTGCACTCTTTGGACATACATAGGCAGCGACGCTTCTACTTGGACAAAACAAAAGCTTTCAGGAAAACTGAGCAACTGTTTGTAGCATGTGCTGCAAGATCACAGGGCAAGGCTATCTCAAAGCAGACTATATCCAAATGGATAGGACACTGTATTTGTTACTGCTACACACAGCATGGAAAATCAGTCCCTAATAACATCAGGCCACATTCCACCAGGGCAACAGCCTTTCTCAGAGGAGTACCTACCAAGGAAATTTTGGAGGCTGCAACTTGGAGTTCAGTGCACACCTTTACCAAGCATTACCACTTGCCTCTTTACCCTAAATCCAGAGCAGGATTTGCCACTGCAGTTCTGCAGGGCCTCATAGCCAATCCTAACTCTTTATAGACCTTCCACTCAACCTTAGCTTTGGGATTCTACCCAAGTGTAATGACTGCAGCAGTGTAACACGATGAACATAGTACAGTTTTGTTCCTACTATAAATGTAGTTGTTCGAGTGTTCACACTGCTGCAGTCCAGGTTACCCTCCCTCCATCCCCTCTGAACTAGATGGACTTATCTATACCTTTCTATCCTATACAACCTTTGAGGTGTATTTGCTTGTAACTGAAGGTATTGTTTTTTATTTTCTATGTATATTTTTTACTAGCAATATGTATTGCCTACCTGCTTGGGGGCACCTGACATCTGGGGCAAGAAAAACTGAAGAAAATGTGTCGGATGAATCTTATATACCCCTGGCACACTGACGTCAGGGAAGAAGCGACAGCAACTGACACCGGATCAAGACTTTGGAACTCTGGCCGACTACTGGACCGCCTGACGGCAGGATAACCCAAGTGTAATGACTGCAGCAGTGTGAACACTTGAACATCTACATTTATGGTAGGTACAAAACTGTACTTTTTTTCATTTTTTTTTCTGTTTTTTACTTTGTTTTCGTTTAGTAAGTGCATCACATACTGCTGACAGACTCTTGCAAGAAGGACCACATTTGGTGGACTCTACCCAATCAGATAACCACGGGCTCTTCATTTGTTTCTTGCCAACCTGTTGCCACTGTGACCACGGATGGGGCGGCGGTTATCTAGGCAGGACTGTCCAAGGCACATGGCAAGATCACGAGGCTCATCTGCATATCAACATTCTAGAGATGAGGGCGGTGCAAGCACTTCACGACCTTCTGCCTCTGAGGACGATTGCGATACAATCAGACAACATGTCGGTAGTATGGTATATCAACAAACAGGGCGGAACCAGATCATACCCACTCTGTCAAGAGGCCATTCAAGTTTGGAAATGGGCGATATCTTCCTAGCATTTTCTGGTGGCAATGCACATTCCACGGACAACCAACATGATAGCCGGCAAGCTTAGCCGGGCAATCTTGATGCCTCATGAGTGGTCTCCGAAACAGGAAATAGCGGAGTAGATTTTCCACAGATGGGGACAGCCTTGCTGCGATCTCTTTGCCAGCCCGATCAATGCCAAATGCAGCAACCATTTCTCCCTCAGCCCCCCTCTGGGGGATTCACCCAGAGACGCACCTGTTCACGATTGGCCCCTGGGTCTCCTTTATGCTTTTCCTCCCTTTCCTCTCATACCTACGGTTATTCAGAAAGCGAAATGACTGGGAAGCAAACTGATCCTCATTGCTCCTTACTGGCCTCATCAGGTTTGTTTCCTTTTTCTCGGGCCTCTTCTCCTAGACGATCCTTGGATTCTGGACCCAGTACCAGATCTCTTGACACACATGTCAGGCTCAATTCATCCCGCTTTACACACCCACAGTTTGACAGCTTGGCTGCTCCAGTTCCATCCCTGGTCAGGCTTCACTACTTCTCACCCTCTGTGACTCATATACTAACGTTCTCTCATAAACCCTCCACTAGGGGACTATATTCCATTAAATGGAGGAGATACTCTATCTGGGCTGAGAAAAAGAATGTTGACCCTTATATCGCCTTCATCCTGGTGGTTTTGGAGTTCCTGTCTGAGCTTTTCCACCAGAGATCTGCGGCTGCCACTATCAGGGTTCAATTGGCAGCGATTTCTAATTTTCATCTAGGCATACAAGACTCTAATCTGACGTCACATAGGCTGTGCAAAACCTTCCTCAAAGGTGCCACTTTATTGAGACCCCCATTTCAGGAATCTGTTGCTTCATGGGATTTCAATTTTGTGCTATCCAGATTGACGTGTCCACCCTTTGAGCCTTCTCATTCATCACCTTTGAAATTTTTGTCTTGGAAGACTTTGTTTTTGGTGGCTATCACATCTGCCATACGGGTGTCAGAGTTGCAAGCATTATCTGTAAACCCCCTTATCTGATTTTTCACAAAGACAGAGTATCCCTTAGTAGTAATCCTTCCTTTGTCCCCAAGGTCTGTTCCCATAACACTTTGAACCAGTCCATGGAACTTCCAGTGTTCTTTCCAAACCACTCCAATGCAGCAGAATGCAGGTTTCATCAGTTGGATGTTTCATAGGCAATTACATTTTATTTGCACAGGACAAAGGAATTCAGGAAATCAGATCAATTATTTATTTCCTTCTCCAAATCCAGGTCAGGTTTACCAGTTTCTAAAGTAACCCTCTCAAATTGGATTTCTAGCTGTATAGTTTACATTTACACCTCTGAGGGTAGACCTTTACCTTTCAAAATCAATGCTCATTCTACTAGATCTCAGTCTACCTCTGCAGCCTTTCAGGCCAGGGTCCCACTTGATAATATTTGTGCAGCAGCAACTTGGGCTACCCCTCACACATTTATTACTCATTACAAATTGGATCTAACCTTCAGGGGTAGAGCATCCTTTGGTTCCATGGTACTCAGGAGTATTTTTCCTTGAGCCACCCAAGAATAAGGTGCTAGGGACGCTGTCCCAGATGTAAGAATGAAGGCGAGATAGGACTACAGAACATAAAGAAGTTATGTACTCGTTTGTAGTCCATCTCGCCCTTCATTCTTACGAACCCATCCTGGAAGTACTTGGAGACAGATAATAGATTGTTGTCTTTCACTGGAGACGTTTAATTATGGACTTCTTTTTGCATTTTGTTCTTATGTCTATTAGTTAGCAGCAAACAAGATCTGGGGATTGTAATGGTGCACCATGGGATACCTACCTAGCCACGAGCCAACTAGAAGTCTTCCAGCTTGTAAATAGGCCGAGTCTGAGCCGAAGATCGGCTCCGATCCCATATGTAAGAATGAAGGGTGAGATGGACTAGAAACATGGAACTTTATGTTGAGTACATAACTTCTTTTTAACCAAAATCCCTTGATATCAGCTTTCATGTCAGAGAAACATATACCATAGACTAGGGAAGACAGGACAGAGTCCTTTGAGGTATCACTAGTGACTTTTTTTTTGTGTGTACAGCAAATATTCCCAACCTTATTAATATGAGTTCTGACAAATATTCACTGGATATGTAAGATGCTATGTTTGGGTTCATTTTGCAATAGGAGAGATTGTTGAAAACCTTGGCAAGGTCCAGATAGGTAGTATAGACTGTATGCTTCTTATCCATGGGCTCAGTAACCTTTTCAGAGAACTCAAGTAGCTTGAACACTCATAATCTGCTGTTTACAAAGCTGAACTGGTATGTATCCAGGGATGTGTCATTATTAGTTCAGCTGTAGTATATTCTAAAGCTTTGCAAATTATTCTAGTAAAACTAATAGCCCAGTAATGTCCAGGATCAGTAGAGGGCTCACCTGTATGTAATAGCATCACAGCAACTTTTCTCCACTCCTTCGGGCTGCAAACATTGGAAAGATTTGTGTTGAAGAGTTGATATAGGGGGTTTACTAGGTGGGACTTAGTGATGTCCTTCCATTTCACTATTGCAGTATTCATTACAATAGGGATCCCCTGCCTAACATCCGGCCAGTATACCAAAGCCTTTAAGTTGCTTTAAGGTATGCCGTATGTCACATGTATGCTCCTTGCGTAGTGTAGGGTGTGACACCATGGAAATACTGCCAGTCCGGCTATCTGGAATTTTGTAAATAATTATATATCACTTGAAAATATTAATATGATTTATATGGAAATGTGAAACTGCCAGCCCAGCTATCTGGAATTTTGTAAATAATCATATGTCATTTGTGAATAGTAATATGATTCATATGCTTGTCATACAAGTGTAAGCGAACTGTATGTTATGTACCCTACTGGAATAGAGCAGAAATGTATATAAACTATACACCTGTGCAAATGTATGTTTTAATAGTAGAAGCTGGAAGATTGGAATGTACAGAATTAACTTGCAAAGTTTCAAGAAAATAAGTTAAAATTGTTTTATGATTGTGTTATCAATTAGTTTCAGTGAAACAGACACAATGTTTAGCGCTAGAGGTTTTTCTGTTGTCTTGAAACAGAAATAATTGCTAGGTTTCATATGTAAAAGTGTTTTATTGTTATACGACTTCCAAGTTTTGCAAACTTCTGAGAGAGATGTACTTCTCACATTGAGATATTAAATTTATGTTAGTTTCTGTTAGCCTGGGAACTGAAGGCAGGTGACAAAGAGTGATGTCATCCAGGCTAACCCAGCAGTAATATGTGATATTAATTTAAGAACTCTCTCAGAGAGGGAGACGAGGCATTTTGTGTCTTGTCTTGGACCTAGAAACATGCACTCATCATCAGCACTCATCTGCATTTGCCTTACCGTATAAGTAAGTCTAGGGTACAGTAATATCTTTTAGATACAGATAGGAATATAATAAAGATTAATTTAGATGTTTTCTGTATTTATTTGAGACTGTCCTGCAATGTTGTTTTAAAGTATTTCCTGTGATTCTGAACTCTGTAGTTACTGTGTTGTTTGAGTATTGTCTTTTTCTTTTATTTATTATTATTAAATATATTTAAACCTTTTAATTGTGGCTGGTTTGTTTAGAGATATTTAAGCTCTTAGAGTATTTGCATATGTATTTGGTGGCATTGTACAGGCCACTCCTAAATAGCCTTAAAGGTCTTGGTCACACTTACCATTTAGATAACCGTAACATTACACAGTGGGATTGGGCACCCTTTGGTAAAGGCCTTATAGCAGCTGATAAGTAAGGGTGGCTAGTGGCAACTGGTACTACTTTATAGTCTGGGCAGAAGAGATCATAGCTAGTAAACTTGTGCCAGCCTTTCCTAGGTGTGTCTGTTTGTATATCAATCACATCTCAAAGTGTGTGTGTGTGTGTGTGTGTGTGTGTGTGTGTGTGTGTGTGTGTGTGTGTGTGTCAGCTACTTGGGCAGGGACAACGAAGCACTGGTTGGACAGAGAGGGTGCTGGAGGTCTTTGCTTGCCCACTCGGCTGAGATTTAATCCTATAGCTGTGCCAGTGGGGAGTCTTATTGGGGATCTGGAGAAAGAGGGAGAAAACAGTCCCAGACTGACTGTAATCCCTGTGTGCTCTTAAGGGAAGTTGTACTTCACTGTGTGTGTACTTATCATCCTTTCAATGTGTATGTCCCTCACTGATGATAGTGGTGAGGATTGAGGCTCCTTGATTACTGGGCCAGTGCAGGGGCGTCACATAGGGCATAAAGGTAACGTCCAGACGTACCATCTTCAGAACTTCTTTGCCACCAGTCCGAATGCCATCTCTTGATTGCTGGTCTGAATGCCTATTTCATTGCTTGTTCACCAAGCCATTTCAGATAAGTGCCCCGTTGAGGTTTTTTGATCTTATCTTTTTCTTTTCTATTGTCACTTGTGGGGTTTCATGTCATCCAAGAAGGGTAAATGCTAGTGTTGGAGACAGATTCCCCATAGAGTCTGTCATGAGCAGTGCTCGTTTTGTCTTGGCACTTCCCACGACCATACATCCTATTCAGTTTGCCAGGCCTTTGTTCCTAAGACTCTTCATAGTCTGCCTTCCTCTTTGGCCTTGTATTTGGAGAACCAACGTGTTAAACTTTTAACTAAAGACATGATGGAAGGAACTTTCCACTCTGAGGGACAACTGTCCATGAAGAAAAAGGACAAGAATTCTAGGTCTGATTCTTTTGTTATGCACCCTCCACCGGACGTCTCAACTGAGGCATGTGAAAGCCCGTCGGATCACCCAGCTCTGCCATTGGATTCTTCTGCTGCGACCATTTCGGTGGCCGGCATGGATTCAACCTTACGCACATCC
Source organism: Protopterus annectens (assembly GCF_019279795.1). NCBI lineage: Eukaryota > Metazoa > Chordata > Ceratodontiformes > Protopteridae > Protopterus > Protopterus annectens. The sequence continues at coordinate 181,056,051 of NC_056751.1, forward strand.
TTGGAGGCCCTGCAGACATCCACTTTGGATATCTGGGGGGAACTGTGGCTGATTATTTTTGAGGGGCCTAGGGGTGTTCTTCAGATTTTGGGCAGGGAGGAAGTTCCGACTACTATTATTTACTGCTGTCCAGTGTTGGAGCCTTCTAAGTTTTATAAGGTGGATGTCCTCTTGAAGAAAAAGCAAAAGCCTAAGCATATTTCTCCAGGGCCTAAGGACCCACAGATTAAATGTTTTCACTCATGGGTTGTTTAATGCTTTGATGGCTTTAAAACCTCCTCATGTAATCTCTGTTCCCGCTCCCACTTGGTCCTTCACCACCTTAAAAGACCCAGGGAACAGGATTCCTCCGAGGAGGAGCTGGATTCGGATGAGTTATCCCTTGCTTATTCATCTCCATTCCCTGTCCTTTAGACTGTGTGTCTGAGAAAGAGAAATCTACTAATCCTGACACTCCTTTTGAGGAAATTTATTTTGAGGACACAATCTCCAGAATGATGGAGCTTTTTAAATGGAATTGTGTCCAGGTTTCTGAGGTATAAAGGAGGTATTAAGAATTCCTACAGATAGACTTTCCTAGACCTTCTGCTGTTCCTCCTGTTTTGGCTCCCTTGTTGGATGCTTTTTCCATCTAAGGCTCCTGATTCCCAGCCCCCTGCCCCAAGAAACCCAATAGGTTTTATAGGGTGCCTGAGGACTGTTAATCTTTATATTGGTGTCCTTCTGCTTATCCTTCTGTGGAGTCTGTGGCATTTGACAAGCCATCTCAGTTGCTGCCTTCAACTAAGTTACTTCCTTCTGTTAAAGACAGTAGAACTATGGAAAGGCTAGGCAAGAAGATTTGTACCTCTGCTTCCTTAGCTTTTAGGGCTGTCAGTTATCAGACCCATATGTGCATTTACATTTGGCTCTTCTTTCCCAGGCCTGTCAGGTAATTTCTGATCTCCAGGATTCTGAAGGGAAATCTTCTGCTCTTTCTCTGTTAGGGACTTCATCCCAAGTGGCTCACCATTCCATTAAGTGTAGTTATGCAGATGCTTCTTCTAGGGCTGCTGCCTCTCATTTTGTGATGAGGAGATATTTCTGGCTTCTGCTTCAACCTTTGTCTTATTATATTAAGGCTGAGTTGATGAATGCACCTCTGGACAACAAACACTTGTTTGTTGAAGCTGCTGGTGATTTGTTTAAGTCTCTTAAGGATAAGGGCAAGGCCTTGCAGGAACATAAAAATGTTTGTTTCTCTTGTTCCTAAATTTCAGAGAAATTGTCCCAGTAAGCCCAGCCTTTATTTGTAGGCAGTCTAGCCCTCCCCCAGGGTTAAAAAGGGTGGGAAGTGGACTCTTCCTGCTAAAGCAACCCATACTTTTTGCCATAGAAGTTTCCTTTTCCTGACAAACGAGATGCTGTCTGACTATCCTGTTCTTCTCAGCCAAATTCCTGTTTCTTTTTGTCTTTCCCTTTCTCTTCCTGTTTAGTTAAAGATTAGTCAGGAATCCTGGATTCTGTCCATTATCCGCCTAGGGTATTTCATGGTCTGCAATATCTTTCTCCTTTTATAGGCATTCCTCAGCCTCCTCAGGAGCAGTTGCCCTTCTTTCCAGGGGTGCTTTGGGATCTCTTGAATCAGGGAACTATTCATGAAGATCCAGTTTCCCAAAGGAAGAAGGGGTTTTACTCCAGAATGTCTTTGGTGGCCTGGAAAGAGCACTTGAAGACCTGTTCTGGACGTCTGTCATCTAAATACTTTTCTGAAGGTCCCCTCTTTTCGAATGTTGTCCCATCAGACTTTGTTCCTTCTTTTGCATCCTCAAAACTATGTGGTGTGTCTGGACCTCAAGGATGCTTATCTTCATATCTTGATTTATCCCCTGTTTAGGAAGATTTTAAATTTCTCTGTTTCTTGGCATTTTCAGTTCTCTGCTTTGACCTTTGGTATTTCTACTGCCTCAAGGGCATTCACTAAATTGCTAACTCTTGTGATTGCTTTTTTGCAGACTAAGGGGGGATCCAAGTCTTTCCCTACTTGTATGACCTCCTATTTCAGGCATCCTCTCCAGAAACTTTGTTGCAAAATTTTCATTTTGCCATCTTCCTTCTGCATAGCCTGGGGTTCACCATAAATTTCAAAAAGTCCTTTCTGACTCCTTCACAGGGTCATGTCTTTCTGGGGTGAAGGATCCAGACTGTTACTATGCTGACAAGCCTGCCTCCTCCCAAGCCCCTAAGTCTCAATCTGAAGTAGTTTACTTCATTTGATCTTCAACTTGTGGGTATTTGGATCCAGATTGGATCTGAGATGACTGCATCACCACCTTCTGATCCGTGCTCCAAGTACCTCCCCCTACCCATAACACCCCTCCATCTCCTTCTTCCCTCAGATCTCGTTTGCTGCTTTCCAGCCCAGCAGCATGGTCTCAAGCTCCAGGCGTTTAGTGGCTATTGTTTAGCCTTTTGGTTATCCAGGTTCCCCTAATATTCTTACCCTTACCTCCCCTACACCTGTGTTGACCATCGGTACAAAAAAAGTTAGATTTAAAGATATTAGTAAGTGTTGTGTTGCCCTGTGTTCCCTTCCTACAGTTAGTGCTAGAGTGTGTGTGTGTGTGTGTGTGTGTGTGTGTGTGTGTGTGTGTGTGTGTGTGTGTGTGTGTGTGTGTGTGACTCCTTAGACATGGCAGATGCTCCCAAGCCTGTCTTTAGGAAATACACAGAGTGTGGCCACAAGCTTTCCCCTGCTGATGGTCACACTCTGTGCGTTGTTTGTTTAGGTGAGGTCCATCTGGCCATGGCCTACTCAGGATTTAATCCCAGAGCCCTTAAGGACTGGAGGGCTAAGTTAATTATGAAAGGCCTCTTACCAGCATTGGGGACGGCTATCCCCCCTTCAGTTTCCACAGTAGCAGCTGCTACCGTGTATTCTCCCTCACAGGCCCTTGGGGCTCAAACCCCCATTTCTAGCCCTTTGGACTCTTGACAGGAGGCACAAGGACAGGCTCAGAAAGCGGTCCCCTGAACGCTCTGTGCAGTCGGGCCCTCCAGCTAAGGCTAAAACTCCTCCTAGGCCCAACACCCCTTGGCTCCGTTCTCCAAGGTTTGCACCGGAGCCGGTGGTGTCTCGGCCCCCTTTGAGAGACTCCCCACACTGGCACTCCTGACTGGTGTCAGTGGCATCATTCCACCTGCAGTCTGAGCAAATCAGAGATAGACAGGATGATGCAGAAGTTTATCCACACCCAGATCCAGATGGGGGTCTTACCAGCCCCCCCTCTCCCTCCAGAGCGGGGGGTTCTCAGCCCTTCTTCGCCCCAAATGCTCCTATTTCAATCCGGCTCTTGGTTTTGGAGTCCTTGGATCCTAGAACCCTCGGGGTCGGAGTGCCGGCACCGATGGTACCTAGTACCTTGACTTCAGCCATGGCCTTGATCAGATTGGATCCGATCGGGTCGGATCCGAGCTCTCAGAGCTGTAGCCTCGGTGTTGGATCCGAGGTGCTGTCGGCTCTGAGTTTGTCGGAGCGCAGCCTTTCCCTCGGTATCTCGGCATGGGTGGACTCTGCTCCACTGGATCCGCGGAGAGCGGCTCCATTGTTTATTTCCCGGGATGTCCGCTCTCCCTCGGCTTTTGACGTGGTTTAGAGGGTCCTCTCAAGTGAATTGAGGCCACTAACCATTTCCTTCACTTCGGAATCCACCCTGACCCCCTCTGTTCTGGGTATTACTCCGACCATTCTGTCCTCTCAAGGACAGCCCGTGCCTGATGTGCCCCAGGGAGCACCCATTGGAGAGCAACCCCCTGTTTGTGAGTCCTCCACAGAGAGTCCCACTGAGGAGGTAACCCTCGCAAACGCATGTGTAAATGGAGGCAGTTGGACTCCTCCACAGAGTCCCTCACAGATGGCATGGACTTGGAAGAAGGGGAAGGCTCCCCCAGGTCACCCCCCCCCCCGAGGATGTCACCTTCAGAGACATCATGGAAATTCTCCACCAAAAAGGAGAATGGTCCGCCCCAAAACTGACACCCAGACGAGTCCGTGTTTCTGGAGGCACTGGCCCATCTACCTCCTGGATGTCCCCCCCCACGATCCACTGGTGGATTTTATTACATCTAGGGCATGGAAGAAACTGGACACCGTGGAGCCAATTCCAAAAAGACCGGATAAAGTCCTTAGCCCCCCACACAGGACAGAGTCAGTTGAAGTAAGGGGGTCCCCAGTAGATGCTATGATGGTGGCAGCTGCCACTAAGAAAGAGCTCACTCAGGAGAGCTCTATGGTCCATCCCCCTGACAGAGAGTCGCAGTCAATGGATCATCTGGGTAAGCGAGTTTATGCTTCAGCCACCTTTTCCATAAGGGCGCAGAACTATACGACACATGTTATTCTAGTTCAGCGAGACTTGGTCAAGGAGGTTGCTGAGTCACCTCCAGAGCCCACATCAGCAGCGAGCATGAAAATGTTCTCTGCGAGCATGGCCACTCTTAAAGCGGTTGTGAATACGTCCATGTGTCTCCTTTCCCATGCTCCAGAAGAGGCCGCTAGGACGGCTGGGTCTGGTGTAGCCATGAGACATCACGACTGGCTTCAGCTCTGTCAGTTCACAGAACCCTTTAAGGTGTCCTTTGCAAATGCTCCCTACAATGGCTCTTCCCTGTTTGGGAAGTCCATGCGTGAGACACTAGTCCAGAGTGAGAAGGACAGAAGACACTGTCTGCCATCGGGATCCGCTTCTCCGCTCTTCAGAGATCCTTCTAAAGGAATCAACGAGTGGCAAAGAGGATGTGGTTCTGGAATTCTCAGTTCTCCCAGGACACTCAGGACTCATCTTCCCCCATAGGCAGAGGGGGTTATGACAGATGCCGGCCCAGAGGCAGAGGAGGTCCAAAGAACTTCGGGTCTAGAGAACCATTCTCTGGCAGATCAGTGTAGCAACCCTGAGGGGTTGCCCGGCTGCTTATCTCTTGAGGCAGTCGGGGGCCGTCTTTCGTTGCACCCAACGGAGTGGGAGTCCGTTACAACAGACTGCTGTGTGTTAAAAATCATATCCAGAGGTTATTCCATCCCATTTGTATCTCCACCCCCCCCCACCGAAACTCCTCCCGGATGTTCCACCTGCACAGAGGGAGGAAGCAGCTCTGAAGATAGAAAAGCTGTGAGAAAAACGAGTCATCCAACCCATCCCCCCAGATCAATCCGGATTGGGCATCTATTCCAGGTTCTTTTTGGTGTCAAAGAAAATGGGGGACCTAAGACCCATTCTGGATCTTTCCATTCTGAACCTGTCAGTAGCCAAGGAGAAATTCTGAATAGTCATGCTGCAGTCCATTCTGCCTTAGTTACAGGCAGAAGATTGGATGTGCTCGATCGACCTCCAGGACATGTATTATCACATCAAAATGAACAGGCACTCCTTTTCTTTGCTTCCAGCTGCAGGCCAATCATTATCAGTTTAAGGCCCTACCCTTTGGTCTCACTACAGCCCCAAGGGTGTTCACCAAAGTCATGGCAGTGGTAGCGGCTCACCTGAGGTTTCAGGGAATCCAGGATTTCCCCTGCTTGGACGATTGACTCCTTCCTGCCCAACCAAGCATCTACTATGCCTAGCCAGAGATTACTTCCTTCTCCTACCAAACAGACTGGGCATTACAATCAACATCAACAAGTTATTGCTGACTCCAGTCCAGAGCCTACATTTCATTGGATCGTAGCTAGACACTATACAAATGAAAGTCTACCTCAGTCCGGAAAGGGTAAACAATCTGAAACTTCATGTATTTTACCGTCTTTATTCTCACCACCCATCAGCGGAATCAGTTCTGCAGGCCTTGGGTTCCATGGCAGCCACTATCAATCTTCTCCCCTTCGCATGTCTTCACATGAGGGTCCTCCAGTGGTCCCTATAGGACCTACCCTTGTCTCATCCGATACGCATATCTTGGGCTTGCAGAAAGTCACTTCTCTGGTGGGCTCTTTCCCCAAAACTTGTCCAGGGACTTCCATTTCTTCCTTCCTTTCCCACAACCGCAGTGACCACAGATGCCTCCCAGCTAGGCTGGAGGGGCATTGCTCGTGAAGGACAGTCCAAGGCATGTGGTCCCCTTCCGAGACCAATTTGCATATCAATGCCCTGGAGATGAGGGCGGTTCTTTTAGCATTGCAGGCCCTTCTTGCTCATGTTCCTCTATGGACTATTGTCATCCATTCAGACAACATGTCAGTGGTCTGGTATATCAACAAGCAGGGAGGAACCAGATCTTACCCACTTTATCGAGAAGCCATGCGAGTGTGGGAATGAGCAGTTTCCACCGGTGGCTTTCTGGTGACGACGCACATTCCAGGGTGGTCCAAAAGGCTCAGCAGGACCATTCTGATGCCTTACAAGTGGTAAGAGATGATCGATGCACCACACCATAAAACGTATCTCAACAATTTATTCAGAACTGTATCTCAACAAGACAAAAAACAATAAACAACGTATTAGTGCTTTGTTTATTGTTTTTTGTCTTGAGATACAGCTCTGAATAAATCGTTGAGATACGTTTTATGGTGTGGTGCATCGCTCATCTCTTAGGTATTGTTGTGATTTTGCTGAGCAAGCTTAAACGGAACATTCTTCTGCATTTTTGTGCCTTACAAGTGGTCTCTGAATCCTTCTGTAGCGGAACAGATCTTCCTCAAGTGGGGCTGGCCTTGCTGGGATCTTTTCGCATCTCCTTCCAATGTGAATTGCAGCGAGTTCTTCGTGCTGAACCCACCTCAGGAGGAAGCCCCCAGAGATGCTCTAGTTCATGCTTGAGCTCCTGATCATCTTTATGCTTACCTCCATTACCTCTCATTCTGAAGTTTCTTCAGAAAGCTCGCAGGCTGGGAAGGACAGTTGTCCTCATTGTCCCATTCTGGCCTCGTCAAGTCTGGTTCCCCTCTCTATGGTATAATCTAGTAGTTCCTCCATGGAGCTTGGATCCGGTTCCGGATCTTATCTCTCACCCCTCTGGGGTCCCTCACCCAGACCTGGACAGTCTGAAACTCACAGCTTGGCTGCTCCAGTTCCAGTAATGGTTAGGACTCCCGGTTTATCCTCTCCAGTTAAAGCCATTCTGGTGGCGGCCCGTAAATCTTCTACCAGAAAGATATACCATAGTAAATGGAAACGTTTCTCTATATGGGCCTCTCAATGGAATCTAGACCCCTTTTCAGCCCCAGTTTCAGCCATTCTGGAATTTTTATTTGGTATTTTTCAGCAGGGTGCGAGTTCTTCTACTATGAGAGTTCAACTGGCTGCTATTTCTAACTTCCATGTGGGTGAAAACATTGGCTTCCTTAGCTTCCTCTAGGCTCAGTAAGACCTTTCTTAAAGGAACCTTTATGTTACGACTGCCAGTGAAAGATACAACTCTGGCTTGAGACCTCACCTTTGTCCTGCAAGCTCTAGTTTCTCCTGCCTTTGAACCAGCGGCATCAGTAGACTTGCAATTCCTTTCTTGGAAGACAGCCTTTTTGGTGGCTATTACTTCGGCCAGGAGGGTATCGGAACTTCAAGCCTTATCCATTAAAGTTCCTTATATGGTTTTTCATAAGGACAGGGTTTCCCTGCACACAAATCCATCCTTCCTTCCTTCCTAAATTAGCCTTTGAGAACAATATTAATCAAACCATCACTCTGCTTGATTTCTTTCCAAACTTCCAAAATAGAGGTGAATACAAGTTACATTTGTTGGATGTACATAGGCAGTTGAGGTTTTACCTGCACAGAACAAAACCCTTCCAGAAATCAGATCAACTGTTTTCCTATTCGAGACCCTTTGTAGGCAAACTGGCTTTGAAAGTTACAGTTGCAAGATGGATTTCCCAATGCATTCTATGGGCATACTCTGACAAAGGTATCTCCCGGCAGGGGCTGATTAAAGCCCATTCCACTAGATCTATGGCTACTTCGGCAGATTTTTGGTCCAAGGTGTCACTGGATGACATTTGTTCTGCAACTTCTTGGTCCTCATCTCATACCTTTATTTCACATTACAAATTGGACATGGTATCAAGGGGTAGAGCATCCTTTGGCTCTGCAGTGTTTTGTAATATCCTTCCATGAGGGCCACCCAGATAAGTTAGCTGGGGACTCTGTCCCACAGGTTGAAGATCAAATGAAGTAACATACTTCAGATAAAGAAGTCATGCACTCACTATAACGTTCCATCAGAGTAGTTGTACTTCATTTGTCTTCAACCATCCCTCCCTCCCTCCTTCCCCCTACCCTTGCCATAATTGTCCTACCTTGATATTTGGGAGAGATACATACTTGTGGTTCTCCTGCTTATGTTTTTCTAGATTATCTGAACCATTAGTGGTAAGGTTTTCTTGGGTCGGACTTATGTTTCTGATTCAGAAAACTCGATCTGAGGGAAGAAGGAGATGGGGGGGTGGTGTTATGCATAGGGGGAGGTGCTTGGAGCTCGGATCAGAAGCTGGGGATGCAGCCTTCTCAGTTCCAATCCGGATCCGAATACCCACAGGTTGAAGACAAATGAAGTACAACTACTCAGATGGAACATTGTGGTGAGTACATAACTTCTTTTTTCAATCTGTTCTTCTTCTGGCCTCAGTAACAGCCAGGGAATTTCTGAGAGCTCTGGGGTTCATGGCTTCCACCATTCCTTTGCTTCCTTTTGCCAAACTTCACATGAGAAAACTTCAGTGGTTTCTAAAGTCAGTTTGGCTTCAACATTTTCATCCCCTTGAATTTTTAGTTCCTCTTCTTCCATGTCTGAAGCAGGAATTTCAGTGGTGGATTCAGCAGTTGACTCTCATTCCAGGGCTCCCTTTTTATCCACCTCTTCTCTCTCAGGAGCTGTTCACAGATGCTTTAGGCATGTGATGCGGAGCAGCTTTTGGCTTCCTAATGGTGCAGGGAGGCCTGTCGCCTCAACTTCAGAAAGACCACATCATCGTCAAGGAGATGAGAGCTCTTCTGCTGGATCTTTCATCCTCTCTTCTCCCCAGGACCTCTCATAGTGTTTACAGACAGTATCACAGTGATGTAATTGGCCAACAAATGGGGGGGGGTCAAGGTCTTATCTTCCTTGCTGATTGCACGGACTAGCTATCCAGTATCCAGCAACTCTTTAAGCAGTTTGCATTCCTTCAGGTCAAAATATTGTGGCAGAGACTCTGAGCAGGTCCGTAACTTAATCTCATGAATGGATGATTCACACAGATGTGTTTCTGGACATTTTCTACCTGTGGGGTACTCCTCAAATGGATTTTTTTGCTGCCCTCTGAACAGAAAACATTCTATATTTTGTGACAGAGTCCCAGGTCCTCTGGTTTGGAAGGTGGACACCCTCTCTCTTTCTTGGAAGGGGATGTTTCTTTATGCTTTCCCTCCCCTTCCCCTCATTGCAAAAGTCTTGTTCAAAATACAACAGGATGCTCCAAAAATCTTGCTGGTGATTGTCTTTTGGCTGAGGCAGCATTGGTTCCCTCTTCTTCTGCATTTAGCCAAGGGCAATCATCACAAGTTACATCACAAGGTGGACCTACTCAAACAAGGCAACCCATCCCCACTTGTCCACTCTTCAATTGACAATGTAGGTGATAAGATTTTGATTCCACATAGACACCTCTTTTCTTAGGACATGCTTAAGGTTCTTCAGGAGCCCAGGTAACCCAAAACTAGGAAATCCTAGTTATCCAAATGGAAGATGTTTTCTGTTTGGTGTCTTTCTCATAGACTGGATCCACTTTCTGTGGATGTTCCTTTGGTTCTCTCTTACCTGTGTGAACTGCTCAGTGCTGGGTCGGCTTATTCTTCTGTTAAGATCCACTTGTCAGCTATTTTTGCTTGCTTGCCTTTATTACCTCCTTTAGCTTCTAGAGTTGAAGTTAAGCAATTCCTTAAAGGCTTCCTGCATATTAGACCTCCCAGGAAGCCTGTTCCTACTCCCTGGGATCTTAATTTTGTTTTGGAAAAATTGACCCAGGCTCCTTTTGAGCCTGCAGCTTCAACTTCCTTGCAACATTGCTCCTGGAAGGCTGTTATTCTGTTAGCCCTTACTTCTGCCAGATAGGTGTCTGAGCTTCAAACCCTTCTGGTTTGTCCTCCTTTTCTGGTGTTTCATAAGGACAGGGTGTCAATACATTACCAGTCCTTCTTTTATGCTCAAGTTGGTGAATGAGTTGTCCTTTAATCAGTCTGTTCATTTACCCACTTTTTTCCGTTCTGTCCTATCTGCTAGTGAGGTGGTGCTACACACATTAGATGTACACAGACAACTCATTGTATTTAGACAAGACTAAGATTTTTCGTAAATCTGAGCAGCTCTTTGTTTCTTTTCATCCTAGGTCCTTAGGATTGGCTGTGTTCAAGCAAACTATTTCTTTTAAGATTTCTAAAGCCATTTCTTTGCTATTCCTTTCATGGTAAGAGCCTTCCTTCTTCTGTTAAGGCTCATTTTACTTTAGCTGTGGCCTCTTCTGGTGCTTTTTTAAAGGGTTTAAATACTAACTGTATTCTTGAGCGCAGCTACCTGAACTTATACATTTACCAGGCACTACAATTTAGATGGAATTTCCAGAGCTAGAGGTGGTTTTGCTAGGGCCATCCTTCATGGGTTCCTAGAGAGCTCTGCTGCAGTATTCACTCCATCTCTCCCTCCGCCCCCAGTCCTTTCTCTTCTGGATGTACTGATTACCTCTTTTCTCCTTGGACTGGAATTCCTACTGGGGATGTTAGTTCTGAGGATGTCACCTTTATGCCGTATGCTATGTGAGGAGCATACATGTGATGTATGGCATACCTTAAAGCAACCTAAAGCCTTTGGTATACTGGTTGGACATCGGGCTGCCCTTGGGAGGGGGTCACTATTGTAATGAATACTGCAACAATGAAGAGAAGGACATCTATCATTTTAAGATCTTACACAACTGTACTTTTCTCGACAGACATCAAGGGTTATTGTAAGGACATTCTGAAAGGACTTGGTCTAAAGTAATTTCAGGAGGGCAGGTATGGGGGTGGGGTGGGGGGCAGAGAGAGGGGTGTAGGATGAAGTTGGAAGAGGGTTTGTCAACAAAAATATTAGTAGTGCACTTGGTCAGAGAATGCAGCACCATTAGAAATGAGAAGCACAGAACTGGTGATAGCTTCTAAAAAGTCTTTCGGCTTTTTCCGGTTAGGGGTCGCCAGAGCGGAACTCCGGTCCGCTAATGATTGGCAGTAGATTTTTACATACTGGCTTGCCAGGCCTAACGCACAACCTTCAATGAAGGAACGCCCATTCACGCATGTCACCACATAGAAGATTCTCTAACTGAGAATCGAACGGGCAACGTAAACTTCCTATTATAGCTGAAGGGAGCCTTAAAGGTTGTATTTTGAATTATTTGCAAGTCTAAGTTTATAGTTAGGTTTGCATTTCCTAATGGCAAGTTTGAGGGGCTTAGCAGTTGTTTGTTTCATTTCATACGAAGTATGCTGATGCAGAAATTGTGTTGTATTGGTTTAGTTTTAAACTTGTCATTATGCTTATATGTCATATGGGTACATATGCCTCAATATATCTATCCAAAGGGGAGTAAAATTTGCTAGAGTAGAGGTCAGCCTCAGGTACAGGGTTTCCAGGGGAGCTATACCATATCTGATTATCAGAAAGATTAGTAAATAGTAATAAACTTCTGTAAGTAGAGGATTTATTAGGGGCTGTAAAGCAGTCTTTCATAGAGGAGGTCACAATGAGATTGTCAGATCTGACAAGGGAGGAATAGCAGGTAGGGTGATGCAATTGGATGAAAGATTTGTGAGGTCAAGATGTAGAGGACAACACCTCTGGTGGGTAGGATTGCATTGATTTACACTATATATATTTATGTTTGTATATATTTATCAATGCATGTCTGTATGTGTGTGTGTGTGTGTGTGTGTGTGTGTGTGTGTGTGTGTATATATATATATATATATATATATATATATATATATATATATATATATATATATATACAGGTGCACTCCCATTAATCCGCCACTCGTTAATCTGCCAAATTCATTAATCCACCTAAAAGTACCCAGAACTAATTCAATCCTGTTGTAAAACAACTCGTTTATCCGCCAATTCGCTAACCGCCATCCACCAAAACAATTTTGATCCCAACCTATTGATTTAGTACTCATTAATCCGCCAACCCGCTGAAAAAAAATGTGGTAAATCTACAGGCTATTATTTCTTTTTTAATCAAGTAACATCCAAGTCAATGGCTACAAAACGTAAGCAGACCGATTTAGGAATTGCACAAAAACACGAAATATGTTTATATAAAGACAAAAATCCAGGAGCAAGTCAAGAGGAAATTGCTGCTCACTTCAACCGCGAATGGAAGACCGTGATTTCGCGTCGCACCATTGGTGATATTCTGAGCCAGAAAAACAAGTGGTCTGTTGGACAGTCAGTTTGTGGTGCAAGAACTGAACCAAAGCACATGAGAAATGCTGAAAATGTTGAAATGGAAAAAGCCTTGTTCTTGTGGTTTACACAAATGAGAGGCAAACATGCTGTGGTTACAGATGCTATATTGACTAAAAAGGCACGTTATTTTGGCAGTAAGATGGGTGTCACAGATTTTACCTATTCAACAGGATGGCTATCGCGGTTCAAAGCACGTTATGGCATTTCCATGAAAGTAATTTGTGGTGAAAGTGAGGGCATAGACCTAGTTACTGTAGCTGTTGGTAGTTACGAAACTCGTCAGATAATCAGCCAGTACAGTGCGAATGACATCTACAATTGCGATGAAAGTGCTCTTTTCTTTCAAACGCCACCTGGTAAAACCTTGTTAGCTGGACCAGCGCGTGGAACAAAGCGCTATAAAGATCATGTAACAGTGATGTTTTGCTGCAATGCAACTGGAACCGACAAGAGAAAGGTGTTGGTGATTGGGAAATCTAAACAGCCACGGTGCTTCCAGAATTTCAATGTCCAGCTTTACGTCTACTACATCCACTCAAGAAAGGGGTGGGTGAATTCCTCTCTGTTCCTAGACTTTGTTTCAAAACTTAATGCAGACATGCTACACCAAGCCCGGAATATACTGTTGCTATTGGACAATGCATCTACAGTAGTCATCCAGCAGATGTGGAACTATCCAACATGACATTCTGTTTCCTTCCACCAAACACCACTAGCCATTTGCAGCCTCTTGATGCAGGTATCATCAAGTGCTTCAAATCTCATTATCGCAAGCTGCAGCACATCGTGCAGATGATGGATGCTGATTCTGATCCTGATGTTAACCTGAAACAAGCTGTCGGTTTTATCCAGGCTGCATGGAAAAATGTCAGTCCACTTGTTATTCAGAACTGCTGAGCACATGCCGGATTGATTGACAAAGGCAGTCTGGCAACTAACACACATGATATGACTGAAAGTGTGCCAGCTGCAACGTCAGCTCAGTCGTCGGATATCCAGGCTATCCTCATGAAACTTCCAGCTGTGGGCAGTCTTTTATAGACATTGATGCTGCTGAACTGACGGAACAGGAAATGTCAGACAAAGAAATTGTTCAAGCAGTGATGTATGAAGCTAATAACCCTGATGAAGTGGCCTACAATGACGGTGAGTATGAAAAACTGGGCCCTGCACCACCACCATCACTTTGTGAGGCACAGCAAGCACTGACAGTGGTGCTCAGATATTTTCAGAGCAGCAACAACACTACTGAGGATGAGATCGACAAAGTGATGGACATAGATAAGATGTTGAAAGAAAGAGCCATGAAAAACTTATGCCAGACAAAAATAACTGGCTTTTTTAATATGCTTAGACAGTAAAACAACAAGCCAACAAGTACTTAATGCATACAGTATGAAGTAATGTTTATTAAAACTACAGTACAGTACACTGTATAAATGATGTATCACTGATGAAAGCTATATGCTGAAACTGGTCTGGTTCTTATAATAAATCTTCATGCTTCCAAGGTGCTGGCCTTCTTTTTTCATGTTTAGTACACTGTATAAGCCTACAATTATTTTTTACAAGAAACAATACTGCAACACAGTATACAGTGTTGTGTTTAATGTTTGCGTAGCGCATAGTTGTTTTGTTCATGACAGTGTATACACTGCGCCCCAGCAAAAGGTATTTTTTTTCGTTAATCCGCCGAATTTTCAAAAAACGAATTATGGTGGATTAACGAGAGTGGACCTGTATATATATATATATATATATATATATATATATATATATATATATATATATATTTCTGTGTGTGTGTGCATGCATATATTTCTCTATTACATGTACTGCTTTTAAGGGAATTCTGGGTTTAGACTCATAATGGAATTAGTTATTACCATTTTGTAACTAAGAATGTCACTAGCATAGAGAATTTCTAGGCTGTGGTCTTTCAGATGGAATTGGGGTGTGTAGCATCAGTTGTGCAGTCAGTAATAAAACATAAAAGTTCTCTGAGTAAAGGAGCAGAATTTATAAATGAAGTTTAATGATGTAGCATGCAAGTGGACTAGAAAAGACACTATGGCATATAACTGAGTTACTTGACCTAAATTTATTTAGGAAAGTGATAATGGGGAGGCAGAATGGTAGCAAGGTGGCTATAAATGACATTAGCACATTTTTATTCTTTTGAAAAGCATGAAAATAAAACAAAAGTCCTAACTAGGCATTCATAAACTATTGCTGTTACTATGTCAAAAAATGCCTGCAGTAATCATTAAAAGCAATAGCAGGATTTACAAGCTTCCACTGTTAACAAGAGGTACTGCAGATAATAAAATGGCCACTAGAGTGCACTCCAACAATACTCGTTAGAAAACAACCTTGTGGGATACCATGGATTTTCAAAGAATTGTAGTTTTAAATGGCAAATACTGAAATGGAGTTAACAGTGATGGGATCTTTGACATCCCATATGGGGCACACTTAATGACTTGTAAAGGAGTTGAGAATTAGTAAATTCTAAGGCAGGGTGGCAATACTGAAAATTCAGATAATGTTAGTACAGAAATGACTTAAATTAAACATTCTCATCAAAATATGTTAGTCTTCAATGTTTCTTACATGATAAATGATCTTTGTAGCAAGCAGTGAGGTACCTAACAGTCTAGGAACAGAGGCACAAGATCATGACTGGCAAGTGGTGAGCCTGTAAGAAAGAGTGGTGCCAAAGAATGAAGGAAGATTGTGCTGCGAGTTTACTTGTATGAGGACAAAGGAAGGATGTATGGAATAAGTTGGTTGTAAGGTGGTATTGAGATTATGTTAATACAAATGTGAGTGTATGTTCAAAGTGGAATCATTCCACTTTAAAAAATGCAGACAGCATCCACTACTCTGTATATCCACTTCTATACAAAAGTCAAGGAATAAAGGACTGCATCTTTCAATAAATTAATCGTCTACCTTGAAGCCATTTGTGTAGCATGCAAAGTAACAGAAAATGTTAATAAAGTGAAACAGCCAAAAATCATACTCAGCCATGAGTTTTGATATAGGTAAAATAATAGCAAGTCACAACAAAATAAATGATCCCAGTGAAGTGCCGGTACAGAAGTACATACTGAAATTGCAGTTAAAATCAAGTGCAATAAAATAAAAGCAGACAGCATAAACAATGTATTAGAATACAGGACAGTAGTCAAGTTAGTACTTATAGAGGCTTCAGGGGGGGTCAGAAATAATGCTGAGCCTGGAAAAACAGACTGTTGTGCGGTGTAAAGTGGCTTTCAAAGCCCTACAATCAGTAGTACAGCAAGAGGCTTATTCCAAAGCAACTGCTCATTGAGGGGGTGGCATGTTTGTTCTCATGAGAAGCACAAAAGTAAAACTAAGTCCTGCGCAGTCGTGCAGAAATTATTAATTCCAGTAAGTAATTTTTCATATTTATCAATAAATGACAGCATTAATCACTGAAATCAATTGTATGTCTGTGGACCTCCACTGTGTTGTACTAGGGCTACTGTAGAGGATAGTAAGGCCACTAGAGGGCATTCCAGCAGTGCAGATTAGAAAATACCTTGTGGGAGGAAATGGCTAAATTTTGACTGTGTGAATAATGAAACAGATATCTGTCATTTCATACAGACCATTGGTATGTCATACTTGCAAATGACTGGAGAATTAGTAAATTGTAAGGTAAATCAGCAACACTGAAAGTTCAGATAATGTTTGAGCAGAAATTAATTTAGTTATTAATTGTTCCAATGAGATCATTTAGCTGATTAGAAAGTTCTTTCCTACCTAGTGATAAACTGATGGTATTTACTTTAAGCAGTGTAATATATATGTCAGTGAGTATGTTTGTGTGTTCATGTGTGGACATGTACACTTGTGTGTTTGTGTGGATATATCTATGCATAGCTAGCTGTAAAGGAGGCTTTGGTGACCCTTATCTTGAAGAAGTCTAATTTACAGCCTGACAGTTTTCTTAAGTAATGCCCTAGCTTAAATCTTCCATTTGTTGATTAGTTTAAGAAGCCTAATTTACTTACAGCTTGATTGTTGCAGTACGATCAAGCTCACCAACTATTCCAGTCTGTTTTTCACTTGACACAGGACCAATACTGCTCTCACATGGGTAAACAGTGAAACCTTTTATGGCATGGGATTGTTGGCAATTTTCCTGTACTAGTCCTCCTTGATCTTGCTTCAGCATCTGATGTGGTAGATCATGAAGTTATTTTAAACCATTTGCAAACCTATTGTAGGGCTACCAGTAGTGTCCAGAAATAGTTTGTCTCCTAACTTTCATGGAGTACTCAGCTGATTGTATTGGGGATAAACAGTACATCTTTTCAGTCTTTTGCATATAATATTTTGCAGGCTTCCATTCTGGGTCCTTTACTGTTTTGTTTGTATGTGTTACTATTGGAATAACTCATTAGAGAGAAAAGTCTGCAGTAGCCTTAGCTTTACCTTTCTTTCTGTCAGAACATGAGGGATTGACAGGTTCATTTAGTGAAGATCTGCATCACTAGCAGTGACCTGAAGCTTAACACATGCAAGAAAAACTTCCACCATTAATGGTGGTGATGAACAAGAACTGGTGACTAGGTGTGGCATTGGTGGCAGATTAACACTTAGGGCCAAGTATCATCTTTTGCCAAGTTACTATTCTTTTGCATAAGGAACAAAAACCACTTGCATTGCTTTTTTTCCTGCCTGTTTTTCTTCCCATCTTGTTTACTGTAACTTCCTTATCTGGGACTTCCAGAAAGTCAACTAAACAAATAACAGCTGGTACAGAACTCTGCTGAATGGTTACTTACAGTACTTCTAAGCATTCATCATTAGATAACTTACAGTAGCATATAGCTGCATGGGAACTACTCTACCAAGGATTGCATGTTTGGCCTGAATGCAAATGGTTTTGGACTACTTGCACTTGTGCCATTTGTCTATTGGTGTACAAGATTGCAGACATATAAACACAAATGTACAGGCACAAAAACAGAACATTCTTGCCATTGGAAAATTCAGATAGATTTGTTTTCTGTGCATTTTTAGTAGCCTTTTTAAAAAACACGTTTATTAAATTATCACTTAAGACATAGATTAACATATGTTAACAGAAAAGAAAAATATATTAAGTTTTCCTTTTACATATATTATACATTGCATATATTTTTTTTCTTTATAACTGTTATCAGTCCAACATTACATAATTTGTTCAATTCCTGCCTTACCTTAAATTTCACTCTTCCTCCTCTTGAACATTATTCTCCATGTATTGTCCCCATAATTTCCATTAATTTTTATGAAGTTTGCTCCTTCCATTTTCTAGACAACCCTCTTCCAGTTCTTTTACCTCTTTCATAATATTTAATACCTCAGAGACAGTTGGTTTATAATTTGATTTCCATTGCCATAACTTTTTTTACTTTTTTATATACCGTATTAACATTAGGATTCCACCAGTAAGGTTTGTTTTTAGAATTTGTTCAGGGCTTGCTTCTAGTAGATACAGCAGTCTCTATACACCTCTTTACATTGTTGTACAGGGTCTCTGTGAACATTTCTGCATCATTTAGGAGGGGAATTTAATTTTATCAAACTATTGCTTAATAGGATGTAGTTTGCTTTGGAACAGTTCCCAACTGTTATAGGGTTTGCTGGGGTTACTGAGTTGATTTTTATTTTAAAGGAGACAGCTTTGTGGTCCTACCTCATCAGTGAGGAAGTGACACTGGGGGAAGGGGGCTGCAGTGTTCTCCTATATTGGTGAGTACATCTAGTATGTTTGAACCTCTGTTGGATAGGGGTACTACCTGGTCAAGGGTACTTGTGTTAATAATGTCCAGGAATTGTGCCCTCAAGTTTGTGGCAGTGTTTGTTTTCCAGTCTATGAAGTGGTAGTTAAAGTCTCCCATGAATAGGGTATTTTGTTTAATGGTGAGTGTCTCTAGTAGGTCTGTGTACGAGCTATGGGATTCATGGGGCATAGCGGATGAACTATAGCTTGCTTAGGATATGGTATGTGACTTTGTCTGTAGTGATTTGTACCTGGATAAACTCCAGGACATTACCCTATTTAACCAGCTTAAAGTCATACTTGTTGCTAATGTTGATCGAGACTCCTCCACCTTTTGTCTCTATCTCTATATTTGATTGTTGAAATGTGTGGAAAGCACCAAAGCCTTGCACTGGCAGAGTAGTTTCTATGTATTTAAACAATGTCTCTCTAATGGCACAGATGTCTATAACCTCTAGAGTGAGAAGAGCTTGTAGGGTGTGGAATTTCTTATTGAGGCTCCTAGCATTGAGCAGTAACACCTTTAGGTTTCTTTGAATTTTATTTGCTATGTTGGTAGGTTTTTCAATTTGGTATTGCCTAAAAAGGCTCTAAGGGACAGATAAAGTTTTAGCCAATATTTGGATGCCTAGGGGAAACAAGTGCAGACCATTCTTTGCAAAACAGTGTGGTTTGTTAATAACCATGCCCTCCCATGCTAACAAATATTGAATTCCCCCTGGAAAGACACCAGAAATTAAGCCCATTATTTAAGTCGATCATCTTTTGTTCATACTGTGTAAGTGTATGTTTGGTGTTGCTTTTAGTGATTACTGAGGGTAGGTATTGCAGTTTTGGTTTAGGAGGGCTTTGAGGTTTGGAAAGATTGCTTTTAAGTGCCTCTGCATAAATTGGCCTATGAATGTGGTGGACACTGTGTGTAGTGGATGTAATGTGTGTGTGTTCTTGACAGCCTTGTTTGTATGTGAGATTTTTGCCTCCAGTGAAATTGTGTATGTGCATCTCTTGCATACTCTGCTTGTTCCTTTAAGGATTAAATAGTTGCCTGTGTACATGAGACAGTTGCTACCTTGTGTCATACTACCCATATCCATGTTGTCAGAACCTGTTTTTGGGTAGGCTGCAGTGGGTTGTGGACTGGGTTAAACAAAAGTCTCTGGGCTGGTCCCTGAGGTTTGATACTAGACTAGGTTAGCTTGTGCTAAGATTTGATAGTACTGCTGTTTAACATACAAACTAGCTGCTCTAAGCTTGTCTCCCCAGAATGGTTTTGTTTTAGCCACACTAAGTTACATATTTCAGTTCTAAGGTAGTTTTATTGATAAAATGTACTAAGTATTTGTGTCTGTACAGGGCAATGAAAGAGGGAAGTATGGGACTTTGGAAGTCAGAGGCAGGAGCCAGAGACACAGCCTTTAAATACCACAATTGGAAAAAGATGAAAGGGTTGGAGAAAATTTCAAACTGCAAGAAGCAGGCTTCCTATAGAGAAATTCAATATTGGAGCTCTAGTCCTATGGTTAGAATATTAGAAATGTTAGCTTAATTTCTCAGTGTGACAAGTGGGTACCTCAGGGTTCAGTCCTGGGGCAGCTCTTGTTTGGCATCTACTTCTCTGAAGTACAGGTCAACACTAAGGGACTCTGGCTAACAAAGTTTGCAGATGACTGCAAACTGGGAGATATTATTGAATCCCCAAATGATGTGGATACACTACAAAAGGGCCTTACAGAAACAGATGCTTGGTGCCAGAGCCATGGGCTCAAGCTCAATGCCAAGAAATGTGTTGTTATCCTTTGGGAAAAACATGTATCCATGAATTACCATATAGGTGGCAGTACACTAAACACAGAAAGTGTGATAAGAGACTTAGGGACACAGGTGGACAGTGGTCTCACCTTCGATAACCACATCGCCACAACAGTCAGGAAATCCTTCTATGTGACACACCTCATCACGAAGGGCTTTTCATCCAGAAAAAAGGAGGTCATTGTCCCACTGTACTCATCCCTCATTAGACCCATTATAGAATACAACGCCCCATTTGGTATGTACCTCTCAAGACATCTGCAACAACTGGAAAGGCCTCAGAAATACCTCACTAAAAGAATCACAGGCCTAAAGCAGATGCCCTACGCTGACCGCATTAAAAAACTCCAGCTATACTCTGTCGCATATCGTCTACTCAGAGGCGATCTCTGCTTAACATACAAGGCCATGTCAAACCCAGAGCTGTTGGACATGCTACACTTAAAGAAATCCCAATCCCTCAGAGCTGCACCTCAGGGATCTAAACCTTGTCATCACAATAAACAAAACATGCTGGAGGGATAGGTTCCTGACCCAGAGACTCCCAGACTCTGGAATAGATTGCCCATACATGTCAAGCAGAGTGCCTCTTTGGACCTCTTCAAGAGGAACCTTGACGATTGGATGGGAGAAAGGAAATTCACCCCAGGGATCACGTCAGTCGCCCTGCTAGACAGGGGTCCAGGAAAGTAAATAATGTGGGAAGAAATAGCCAGGGAATTGTTATGGCTAGGCTTGTATAGGCCCTAGGGCTGATAGCCTAGTACCAACCTATGAACCTACTATACAGAGGCACAGTAGGCTAATCTAATAGGGAGGTGAAAGCCAAATACACTCGGGCTAGGCTTATAAATGCCCTAGGGCAGATAGCCTAGTATCTACCTATGAACCTATGAACCTATAAGAAAAATATATTAAGTTTTCTTTTTACATATATTATACATTGCATATATTTTCTTTCTTTATAACTTATCAGTCCAACATTACATAATTTGTTCAATTCCTGCCTTACCTTAAATTTCACTCTTCCTCCTCTTGAACATTATTCTCCATGTATTGTCCCCATAATTTCCATTTATTTTTATGTAATTTGCTCCTTCCATTTTCTAGACAACCCTCTTCCAGTTCTTTTACCTCTTTCATAATATTTAATACCTCAGAGACAGTTGGTTTATAATTTGATTTCCATTGCCATAACTTTTTTACTTTTTTATATACCGTATTAACATTAGGATTCCACCAGTAAGGTTTGTTTTTAGAATTTGTTCAGGGCTTGCTTCTAGTAGATACAGCAGTCTCTATACTCCTCTTTACATTGTTGTACAGGGTCTCTGTGAACATTTCTGCATCAGTTAGGAGGGGAATTTAATTTTATCAAACTATTGCTTAATAGGATGTAGTTTGCTTTGGAACAGTTCCCAACTGTTATAGGGTTTGCTGGGGTTACTGAGTTGATTTTTATTTTAAAGGAGACAGCTTTGTGGTCCTACCTCATCAGTGAGGAAGTGACACTGGGGGAAGGGGGGCTGCAGTGTTCTCCTATATTGGTGAGTACATCTAGTATGTTTGAACCTCTGTTGGATAGGGGCACTACCTGGTCAAGGGTACTTGTGTTAATAATGTCCAGGAATTGTGCCCTCAAGTTTGTGGCAGTGTTTGTTTTCCAGTCTATGAAGTGGTAGTTAAAGTATCCCATGAATAGGGTATTTTGTTTAATGGTGAGTGTCTCCAGTAGGTCTATGTACGAGCTATGGGATTCATGGGGCATAGCGGATGAACTATAGCTTGCTTAGGATATGGTAGGTGACTTTGTCTGTAGTGATTTGTACCTGGATAAACTCCAGGACATTACCCTATTTAACCAGCTTAAAGTCATACTTGTTGCTAATGTTGATCGAGACTCCTCCACCTTTTGTCTCTATCTCTATATTTGATTGTTGAAATGTGTGGAAAGCACCAAAGCCTTGCACTGGCAGAGTACTTTCTATGTATTTAAACAATGTCTCTCTAATGGCACAGATATCTATATCCTCTAGAGTGAGAAGAGCTTGTAGGGTGTGGAATTTCTTATTGAGGCTCCTAGCATTGAGCAGTAACACCTTTAGGTTTCTTTGAATTTTATTTGCTATGTTGGTAGGTTTTTCAATTTGGTATTGCCTAAAAAGGCTCTAAGGGACAGATAAAGTTTTAGCCAATATTTGGAAGCCTAGGGGAAACAGGTGCAGACCATTCTTTGCAAAACAGTGTGGTTTGTTAATAACCATGCCCTCCCATGCTAACAAATATTGAATTCCCCCTGGAAAGACACCAGAAATTAAGCCCATTATTTAAGTCGATCATCTTTTGTTCATACTGTGTAAGTGTATGTTTGGTGTTGCTTTTAGTGATTACTGAGGGTAGGTATTGCAGTTTTGGTTTAGGAGGGCTTTGAGGTTTGGAAAGATTGCTTTTAAGTGCCTCTGCATAAATTGACCTATGAATGTGGTGGACACTGTGTGTAGTGGATGTAATGTGTGTGTGTTCTTGACAGCCTTGTTTGTATGTGAGATTTTTGCCTCCAGTGAAATTGTGTATGTGCATCTCTTGCATACTCTGCTTGTTCCTTTAAGGATTAAATAGTTGCCTGTGTACATGAGACAGTTGCTACCTTGTGTCATACTACCCATATCCATGTTGTCAGAACCTGTTTTTGGGTAGGCTGCAGTGGGTTGTGGACTGGGTTAAACAAAAGTCTCCTGGGCTGGTCCCTGAGGTTTGATACTAGACTAGGTTAGCTTGTGCTAAGATTTGATAGTACTGCTGTTTAACATACAAACTAGCTGCTCTAAGCTTGTCTCCCCAGAATGGTTTTGTTTTAGCCACACTAAGTTACAGATTTCAGTTCTAAGGTAGTTTTATTGATAAAATGTACTAAGTATTTGTGTCTGTACAGGGCAATGAAAGAGGGAAGTATGGGACTTTGGAAGTCAGAGGCAGGAGCCAGAGACACAGCCTTTAAATACCACAATTGGAAAAAGATGAAAGGGTTGGAGAAAATTTCAAACTGCAAGAAGCAGGCTTCCTATAGAGAAATTCAATATTGGAGCTCTAGTCCTATGGTTAGAATATTAGAAATGTTAGCTTAATTTCTCAGTGGGGGCTGGGACAGACAAAAAGAATAGGGGGAAAAGGAGAAAAGTAAACAGAAAGGCACTGGCATGCAATTTTTAACTAGATAAATGATAAGCAGAAGATTCTAGTAGAAAAAAACTTGAAAACAAACAACTATAAAAGTACTGAAGAACAAATCCTGTAGCAAAATTCATAATGTTGCCACTACAGCAATTCCACTACAGAATAAGGCACCATACTCTGCAGTACCAGTAATGTTGTTGTTTATGAAGAAAATGTTGTAATACATGACTAAATGATTCTCATATCTGGTAGTGGTTCACAGTTCTGGCACACCTATGAATGTAGGTACAAGATTAGGGTACCAGACAGGGTTCCAAGTACAAACAGCTACCTTTTACAAGTAATTTTACTTATGGAACTATAAGTGGAGTAGTATAGTGTATAAGCAATTCTAAAATCTTGCAGTACTACACAATCTTCCCTCAACAGCAAATTAAGCCACAAGACTAAGGTCCCAGAGCAAACTAAAAAAATGCAGAGAACTTTTTTTTTTTGGCTAAAACATGAAAAAAGCAGAAAAGTACAATGCACGAGTCTATAAATGCAACTTAAAATATTTAAGCAGAATTTAAATAAAAGCATTTTTCCCCTTTTGATGAAAAGCTTGTTTCTCACACTACGGGGATTTCCATACCACACAGAGTCTTGAACATTAATTTTGTTTTCCAAAACATACTTGAAACTGTCTCAAAATGTTCCACAGTACTGAGAATGTCATTTTCTGTATTTATCAGGTACAAAATTTTATCCCCTACAAATAAAGCCAACTTTTCTTGATTACCATACCGATTGCATTCTTGATTTTCTGAGTCCCTTGTTTTCTTTTCCATTGGCTGAAATGTAAAGCAAATGACAAAGGGGAAGGAGGACATCCCTGCATGGTTCCTCTCTTCAACCACAACGTACAGAGGAAACTTCCCTCCAATCTTTCATTTATTTTCCTAATTAACCTTATTATTGTATCAGAGAATGTAAATGGCTTCCGTTGCCCTGCTCATAAAATTCCAGCTTCAAGATCAACATTTTTGGCAGATAAATACACTGCTGTGGACTTTCCTTCAATTTTTGACTAAAATTTGGAGTTTTGTTTTATCTGAATGAAAAGCAAAAGTCTCTATGTAGCAGTAAAATTCCATATAGAGACAGTCACACAACTTGCCTGTTTTGTTTGGCTCAGGATCATGAAGTTAATGCTTTTGCAGCATCATTAAGGGTTTGACTAAAATGATGGATTTGGGTGCTGCTTTCTTAGATGTCCCCCCTCTGGACCCTGAAAAATGAAAGACATCTAGACAGGTGACTGAAGCATCTGCTTCTTCTGTCACCTTGTCTGTGATGGAGGTGAACACTGTACCATTTTGAAGTCCTCTGAGTATGTATCTCCTACTCCTGACCCCTCTGGTGATGCTCCGAGGAACACCACTAAGGTTGTGAAGGAGAGCTTGCCCTCAAAGGCCAGACATGTGGTACTTCTGAGAAGGGGAATCTTGTTAGCAGCTGAATGGCAGTCCTCGAGTTCAGATGAAGAAAGAGCTAGCTTAGCCCTCAGTCCATTCCTACAACATCTCAGTTAACTCTTTCTTCTGAAACCCCAAGAAAGAAATTTCAAAAGACTAAACATGCCAGTCCACCCACTACTCCTCCTTCCAGATATCTAAGGAAGAGTGGTACTTTTTTCTAAGGACCTATTTAAGGCATTTCATTTCTTGCAGTCTGCTTTTTCTCCCACTCATAAAAGGAAGTGATCTCCATTCCCTTCTGATTTGATTCCTAGTCTGATGTGGAAGAAACTGGTTTAGACTTCACCTCTCAAGATTCCACTCTGGATTCCCTAGAATCTGAGTTTGAGGAGAATATTTCATCTGATTCACCTGCAGAAGAAATCTCTCTTTGTGACACCACTACTACAATAAAATATGTTTTCCAGTGGGAGGTCACAGAAATCACAAACACTCAAAAAGGCATTATGAGAGTATGCTGGTAGACACTTCTAAGCCTTCAGCTATTCTTCCTGTAATAGGTGTCCTGGAAGATGGTTTCAGTGCAGGTGGTACTTCACCTAATAGTCATCTCCCTGCTCCTAAGAACCCTTATAGACTTGCAAACTGCCAAAATTCATTAAGCTCCTCTTTGTTATTCTGTGACAGAGCCAGCAGTTATTTAATCTTAGCCTAGCTGATAAAGACGAAAGGACATTTGATAATTTTGGAAAAAAGTTTGTATGTACTCTTCTCTTGCCTTTAGTACATTTAATGACATGCTCATATGGAGAAGTGCCTACCTGCATCCTTTGCAGAAATGAATAGAGTTCTGTAAGACTTTCCTTCTTCAAAAGCTAAGTATTTCCTCTTTAATTGTATATCTTCAGTCTTTCTGGTAACCAAACATTAATTGAAAATTTCTTATGATGTAGCAGATGCAGTCTCCAGGGGAGATAGCACTGGATTGGTTATGTTCAGGTATGCCTAGTTAAAATCTCAGAATTTGCCTGAAGACATTAAGGCATGGATTAAATTTATTTGTCTCCTTCTTCAGCTGAAGAAATTTGATGGAGACAAACTTGTCTGAAGGGTAAAACTGATTTTTTTTCAGTCTCTCATTCTTAAATACAGTGGGCCTGGCCCCTTTTTCAGGAAATCTGCTCAACAAAAAGGTGATAAGCAGTGTTTAAAAAAAAGTGGCATGGCAAATCCAAAAAGAAAGTGGATACAACCTAGTATCAAAGACAAGCCAAAAATAGTGCCTATATTTGTACTTCAAACACCCCCCCCCCAACAAAAAAAAAGAAATCATCATCTTCAAATCTATTGACAATTCTTTTTCTTTATCTTTCCTTTTGGATCTTGATCACATCAGATGCTTGGTTGCTAGACATCGTCCGAAATGGTTACAAATGGTATTGGGTTCCTCCTATGTCAGGAGTTCCCCTTCATCCACTAAACCAAATTAATCTGTTTCCAGCCATTCTTTCCCATGTTATTTCAGGGAGTCATAGAGTTGGTTCCAGGTTCTTTCATAGGATGAAGGTTTTACTCGAGGATCTTGTTCACCAAAGAGGAAGGGACTTGGAGACCAGGGATAGATTTTACCTACCTAAACCTTCATATAAACATTCCAAAATTCAGGATGTTATCCTTCTAAACTCTTTTTCTTCTGATTCATCCCTTATGATTGATTCATGGTGAATCTGGATCTGAAAGATGCTTACCACCATATCCCCATTCGCATAAATTTCAGTCAATTGAGTGAACTTTAAAGACATGCAGGTAGGTGCGTGCACGTGTGTGTGTGTGTGTGTGTGTGTGTGTGTGCGCGCGTGCGTGCATATGTGCATGCGTGTGTGTGCGTGCATGCGTGTGCACGTGTGTGTGTGTGTGTCAATTGAGTGAACTTTAAAGACATGTAGGTAGGTGCGTGCACGTGTGTGTGTGTGTGTGTGTGTGTGTGTTTGTGTGTGTGTGTGCGTATGTGCATGCGCATGTGTGTGTGTGTGTGTGTGTGTGTGTGTGTGTGTGTGTGTGGTCTCCGGGCTGGCAAATACACACCATAAATATCCACGGCCAATCAATAGCAGACCGGTGATCTACTGTGGTGACCCCTGACTGGGAAAAGCCGAAAGTCAAGTAAGTATCTTAAGATTTTTTGTTGCTGGTTCTTTCAGTTTGTCTGTTTACTCTTTGATCTTCCCAAAGCTCCAAAGGTATTTATAAAGTGTCTGGCTCTAGTAGTTGCTTTCTGGATACTCCAGGGCATTTATATCATCTCTTAGTTAGACAATTGCCTTATTTTTGCATACTGTTTTCAAAGTTGTCTAGATTCTTTGCTATTTGTATAAAGACCTTACAAAACATAGGATTCCTTCTAAACCTAGAGAAGTCATCCATTACTCTATCTTATAGGACAATATTTTTTAGTTGTTTGCTAGACACTTCTTTAATTCGTATAATCCTGAGTTGCAAGAGGCTAATTAATGCCCTTGCTTATTGTGGTTTTCTAAGCCAGAAAACTACTTGCTTCTTAAGTTCTTTTCTTGAAAATCATCTACTAAAACACACTTCATTTGATGTGTAATATTTGATAAATTATGTGAGTTACAAAACATGTAAAATATGAAATTTCTTCTGTAGACCTTATAGCACATAACTCTGTTTATAGCTCTTGGTTTTATACTGTAGGTTTATGAAAGACAAAATAGGATTTTATTTGCCAAGAATTATTGGTGCCGTGGGCAAACAAAGCATTGTATCTGTGTAAGTATACAAGATAGATTCAGGATGTCAATGGGAGAATTGTTCACCTGTTCAAGAGATTTATAATGATGCATGACAAGAGGGGTTAGCATGCTACTGTTTTGTGATATTGCAAAATCTATGAAAATTATGCATATAACATTTTTACAAGATTTCAGAACAATATTTATCTACAAAACCTTGCATGGTAGATGGAAAGTATCAGTGGTGATATTGTGTGCCTTAATGTTTTGTATAAGATGGCACCATTTGTTCACCTGTAGGTCTTGCTGCTTTTATAAAATTAATGCAGTTATAAACGTATAACTAATAGTCATAACTGCTTTACCAAAAATGCAGATGTATGTCAGAATGTCTTCACATTATCCTTCAAGTTTTAATGTTTTTTTTTTTTTTTTTTACTAACACCAGTTTAAACATGACAGTATCACATACCATTGTTACATGGTTAATGTAATTATGGATAATTGGTTATATTGTTCATGTCTTTTTGTGAAAACTCCTGCTTTGACCATTTCACTATGCATGGCTAAGTCATGTCAGGTTTTAGATGTCACTTTTCTGCCCTAGTTTTAGGCGTGCTTCTGAACCAGGATTTCAGATATTAGATTATAAAAACACTGATGGGTATACTCATTCCTGAGATATAAGGAAGTCTCCTGTAAAGATGAGTATGCTGTTACAGGATACACAGGAATTCTGCTTTCCTGATGGCTGTACTGTTGTAGGAAACAATGAGTTCTAATGATGGTCTATTTTCCCCCAGACAAGACAATCTGTTATAATGATCAGCTTCTTCAGTATTCTTTTCAGACAGTGACTACAGCAAGAACATTCCTGAAGATTCTAGGATTCATGGCCTCCTCAATTCTAACAGTTTCTTAACCAGATCAAACATGAGGAAAACTCGGTTGTTTCTGAAATTAGTATGGACCCAGCACAAGCATACTCTTTCTTTTTAGGCTGCTATTTTTCAGGAAGAAGATGTCTTGGTAGATGGGCCAAATGCAACTGAAATTGAGTCTTCTGATTTCTTGTCCACCTCCTTCTCAGTCTGTATACATAGATGCTTCTGACTTGGCCTGTGGAGCTGTGTCCAAGGGGAGCAAAGTGCAGACCATATGGGGCACTCACTTCAGGAAGAAGTAAAGTAAATTATAGCCCTGTTAAATGTTGTGAAAACTGTACATCATTTGCAGACTGCATGACCTCTTCAACTGATCCCAGACAAGATCATTGTGATGTGGTATGCAAAGAAGAAAGGGGGAATCAAATCTTACACTCTTTAGGGACCAGCCATGTAAGCCTGGAGAATTCAGGCCAGCGTGGTCTATCCCTTTAGGCTTTTTACTTTCCATGAGAGCAGAAAATTGTGGTAGATACTTTGAGCAGCTCCAAAGCAGACCCCCTGTGAATGAGAGTTACACTCCAGCATCTCCCAGGATGTAATCCAATTATGGAAAACTCCTCAAATAAATCTGTTTACTTCCAGGCAACTAAAGAAATTTTACTGAACGATTCTTTGCACAATGGTGTGGAAGAGAGATGCCTTTTCTTTCTTGTGGTTGGAAAGTTAATCATTTCCACTCTTTCTTCTGATAACCAGAGATCTGATGCTGTCAGTCTTCATCAGTTCTTGACCCTTGGGGCACGGTTCCAATCCTAAGAACTGGCTTGGCTGTTATACAGCTCACTCCAGCCAAAAATCTCTCGAGCCAAGACTCTGTCCACAATACCCTTCTCTGTATTACCCCGGATTTCATTTGCCGCCCTTGTAGCCAATCCTTCTCTTGCAGCTAAGTAAATTTTATAAACTTTATTAGCTAGCCTGTATATTTTTCTGTCCATCTCTTAATTCCTTTCAAACTTTTCTCTCTACCCACCTTTTACGAGTGAGTGCATTTTTTTCTCTATACCTTTTGGTATCCCTTCTCTACCTTTACTGGTAGTTCCCTTTCCCTCTCTTTTCTACCATTAAGTAGGTCTTTTTACCATAGTTGGTAAAATTTCTCCTTTTTCCCCTATTTTTAGATAGTTTTTCTACCGGTATGTGTGTTGCTGGAGTTCTGCCTGTTAACCTTTCTTTTTTAGTTGTCGGTATGGCAGACAAATATAACGGCAGTACTGGTTTTAAGCAGTGCCAAGACTGCAGGCATAAGATGCCCAACTCTGACATGCACTCCTCCTGTGTTTACTGTTTAGGTCCTTCTCGTCTGGAGCAGGAATGCACAGAAATAAATTAGTATTGAAGGGTCTTATTAAGACTCCTTTTGAAGAAGCCTTATCCAAGGCCGACATGGTTCCTACGGTCTCTGGTTCTAAGACTAGTCGTTCGGTGCCGAAATCTCCATTGGCACTAATGGCACCTGTGGGTCAAGCGCTTTCGTCAAAATGACTTCATCAGAACAAAGTTAATTAAAATCACATCTCGATATATAAATTTGATTAATTGATTAATAAACCAATTAAAAAATTATTAAAGCAACAATGAGGAAATGCCATTCAAATTTGTTCTGATGAAGTCATTTTGACGAAAGCGCTTGACCGACCTGTGTGGAGTTTACAATTTCATTATTAAAGTGTGGTTCTATTGTGACCTTCGGGGACTAGTTATTGGCTCTGGAAGTGGACTGTTTTTCCTTGGTTTTGTTTTTTACTGCTTCCCCACCTTGTATTTTACTTGTGGACTAATGGCACCTGTGACAAAGAAACGTAAATCTTCCTCTGCAGGTGCTTCCTCGGAACTGAAAGCTAAGGTTCTGAAGCTCTCGGAGCAGACTACCTCTGCACTGTCCATTACTTTGGCACCCAGAGCTCCAGTGTTGGCACTGACTAGTTTAGCTTCCCAGTTGGTGCCGACCTCTCCTTCTGCATCACAACAGGCTCTACCCACTCCGGTGCCAAAAGTGGAACTTTTTTATACACCTAGGACAAGGTACTCCCCTGCCATTAACCCTTTCTTTGCTCAGCTTCCCAGGCCAATCCTGAAAAGGCCAGAATCCCCTTCAAGGATGTCTGTCCACTCATCCAGAAGTGTCACTGAAGTAGACTTAGTGAGGTTGGTGGACCAGTTCCTAACGGCTAGGGGTCTGTCTCCTCCCAGATCCCGCTCTCTGCTAGAGTTGGGATGTACTCTCCTAGGACTCCACCCATTCCTCCTCATCTAACCTCCTCAGAGGCCTTAGAGCTCCCCACTCTGACTCCTCAGGTTCCAGTTGCTCCGGTGCCGACAGCCCTTCCGTCTTCATTTCTGGGGTCAGCTCTGACTCCCTCGGTTTCTTTGGAACTGCTAGATTCCTGAGGTCATAACTCAGTCATCAAGTACAAGGGTTTGGGGTTGGCTCCTATTTATTCGGAGTCACCCTTAGCTCTTGGAACTTTGGCGACTGGGGGCACTTCCTTGGCTTCTGCGTTGGTGGGCTTCTCGGGGCAGGGTGTGATCTCTGTGCCAAGTTTGTCTCTCTCAGCTCTGGGCTCCCATCCCTTCTCGGGAGAGACTGCTGTGGAGAGGTCATTGGCCTCTGCAACCTCTTAGGTAGCCCGTTCTGAGTCAGAGTTTCATTCCCCGATCCCTTCTTACCCAGAGCTTCCACCAACCTCCACGTCTGGACTGCGAGCACCGAGGCTGCAAGATCTCCCTGCAAAGGATGCCCCTTCTTCTGAGTCCTCTTCAGAGATGCCCACTGAAGAGCCTCCTTGGAAGAAAAAATGTAAGAAGAAACACTTGGATTCTCCTGTGAAATCTGTCACAGAAGTCACATACTTTGATGAAAGGGAGGGTTACCCCCCCATCACCCCTGGCAGATGTCTCATTTAGAGACATCCAGGAAATTCTTAAACAGATAGGTAACTGGAAGCCCAAAGACCCTACCTCCAAGGAGTCAGTGTACTTGCAAGCCTTTGGTACTTGACCATCTACTTCTTGTGTGACCCCGCCCACTGATGATCTCATCAAACCAATCGCTTAGCAGGCTTGAAAGGCTCTTGATTCCATAGAACCAATCCCCCAGAGACTGGACAAAATATTATCAGCTCCTGAGGACCACCAACACTGGCCAAAAGGGTTAATAGTGGATGCCATGATGGTGGCGGCAGCCAACAAAAAGGAACTAGCTGAGGAAAGTTCCTTTGTTCATCCCCCTAACCGAGAGTCTAGGGTGATGGACAGATTTGGAAAGCAGGTGTACGCATCATCAACCTTCACTTTAAAGTCTTTGAACTTTATGGCACATTTTACTAGACTCCAGAGGGATCTGATCAAGGAGCTGTCAGACACACTAGCAGGAGCTGTATTGAGGGGGTCCAAGATAAGGTGCCCTGTCAGAGACCCTGGAGTCGATTTCCAACTTGTCCATAAGGTTCATTGCACATACAGCTGAAGGGGTGCCCGGGTCAGCTGGTTCAGGTGCAGCTATTAGATGACATGCCTGGATGTGCCTGTGTGAGTTTGCAGAGCCATTCAAGTTTTCCTTCATCAATGCTCCCTTTGACGGATCTTATTTGTTTGGCCCCAGAGTCAAAGAAAGATCATGCCTGCAGTGGGCATACATGTTTCTGCTCCCCAATGGTTCTACTCTAGGAATCAGAGTATTGGAAAGATGTGGTTCAAAAAATCCCAGGGGTCTTTTCAGGACACGCGGTGGAGGCTCCCCTCAGGGCAGAGGGGGAGATGTAATGGAAGACACTGACCCCGAGGCAGAGGTGGCCCGCAGAATCAGGAGTCCAGAGATTTTTTCCCTGGTCAACCCTTCTAGCACTGCTGAAAGGGAGTCTGATTGCTTACCTGGAAATTATCGGGGAAGATTTTATATGCATTCAAGAGCCTGGCGACAAATAGCCTCAGATGCTTGGGTGCTGAGATTTATTTTCAGAGGTTACTTTATTCCCTTCACCCTTTATCCAAGATCAATAAGAAGACTCCCCGATGTTGCACCCAATCAGCTGGACCAAGCAGCCTTAGAAATCCAAAAGCTGCTAGAGAAGAGAGTCATCCAAGAAGTCCCGCCAGACCAGATAGGATCCAAATTTTACTCAAGATTCTTTTTAGTGCCTAAAAAGATGGGGGACTTGAGACCCATTCTAGATCTCAGCCTTCTGAACAAGTTTATTCAGCAAACGAAATTCCAGATGGTCATGGTTCAGTCTATACTTCCCTTTCTAGAGGAAAAAGATTGGATGTGCTCTATAGACCTTCAAGATGCATATTACCACATAAAAATGGACACGCTGTCCAGAAGGTTTCTCAGCTTTGGGCTGGGAGCCAGTAATTTTCAATTCAGAATGCTGCCCTTTGGTCACACCACAGCCGCCATGGTGTTCACCAAGTGTCTACTATGAATTCCGGGTATTTCCTTAGCTAGATGACTGTCTCAACACCGCTCCCAACAGGTATCTACTGCTTCAAACAACAGACCTCATTCTACAGCTGTTCGCTTGTCTGGGCATCACTGTGAATGCATCAAAATCTCAACTAAGTCCCACTCAAGATTTAGAATTCATAGGAGCCTGTCTGAACACTATCTCTTGCATGGCTTCCCTTCCTCTTCACATGTTACAGAAAATAAAATCCCAGGTACAAGCCATTCTTTGAAAAGACAAATTTCTGGCACTTCTAGTCCTCCAAGCCTTAGACTCCATGGTGGGATCCATTACCTTGGTTCCTGTAGCGAGATTCCACATGCGGCTACTACAATGGCCCATTCTAACCCATCCAATGACGTACCCGATTCTTATCACCAGCTGCTGCAAGTAGGACTTATCCTGGTGGATGGAATCTGAAGAGATTCATTTAAGCCATCCCTTTATTTCTCCTCAACCCAAGGCCATAGTGACCATGGATGCCTCCCAGATGGGGTGGGGGGCATTATCTGGGAAGAACAGTCCAAAGCACTTGGTCCCCGTTAGAGGCCAACCTGCATATCAGTGTTCTGGAGTTGAGGGCAATGCTCTCAGTATTGCAAGTCCTTCACTCTGTCCTTCTCTCAAGAATGATTGCAATTCAGTCAGACAACATGTCAGTTGTCTGGTACAACAACAAACAAGGCAGAACCAAATCTTATCCCCTGTGTTGAGAAGCTGTCAGAGTGTGACAATGGGCGATATCCTCCAACCGCTTTTTGATAGTAATGCACATCCTGGGGAGCTGAAACATTATAGACAAATTGAGCAGGCCCATACTTCTGGCTTTCGAGTGGTCTCTCAATCCCAGAGTGATGAAGGAGATTTTTTGTTGGTGGGGCCAGCCTTGCTGCGACCTCTTCATTTCACCCATGAACAACAAGTGCAGTAACTACTTTGCCCTAATCCCCCCCTCAGAGGGAGTCTCTGAGGTCTCATCTATGCATTTCCCCCCTTTCCCCTCTTTCTGAAGAAAACAGCCAGGTTGAGAAGCAAGGTGATATACCTTGTTGGCCTCAACAAATTTGGTGTCCCTTTCTGTGGCCTCATGTCATTCACCATCCATGGATTCTGGATCCATTTCTAGATCTGCTGTCTCACCCTTAGGGACTGGTACATCCAAACCTTCAAAACCTCAGACTGACTGCTTGGTTCCTCCACTTCCATTAGTCACCACACGGAATCGTTTACTTTCCTCAGTATAAAAAAATTCTACTGGCTTTTCATAGGCTATCCACCAGGAAACTCTACCTTAGCAAGTGGAAGAGATTTTCATTTTGGGCATATGCTAACAGCCTTAACTGCACCAGTAGAAAAACTTTAGAATTTTTAGTCATGCTTTTTGATCAAGGAGCTTCCGCTTCCACGATTAAGGTCCAATTAGCAGCTATTTCAAATTTTCATGATGGTTTTGAGGATCTTCCTCTAATTTCACATAGATTATGTAAAGTGTTCCTCAAAGGAGCTCTGAGATTAAAAACTCCATTTAAAGACCCTACAGTCCCCTGGGATTTGACCACTGTTCTACAGTCTCTAGTATTTTTCCCATTTGAACCAGCAGCAACATGTCACTTAAAATTTCTCTCATGGAAAACTGTTTTTCTCATAGCTATTACCTCTGCAAGACGAATGTCTGAGATTCCAGCCTTATGTTTGAACCCCTCTTATTTGGTCTTTCATAAATCTAGAGTTTCATTTAGAACTAACCCATCCTTCCTTCCAAAGGTGGTCTCAGAATCCAATATTAATCAAATCATTGATTTGCCAGTTTTCTTTCCCAACTTTTGCAACAAAGGTGAATATTGCCCGCATTTGATGGATGTTCACAGGCAGTTACGTTTCTACCTTTGCAGAATTAAAGAATCCAGAAAATCAGACCAGTTGTTTGTATCCTTTTCTGGCCCAGCCTTAGGAAAATTTGTTTCAAAAGTTACCTTGTCGAAATGGCTAAGAGACTGTATTACATACATATACAGTTATAAGAATCCCAAGTTACCAGCACCTGTGAGTGCACATTCTGCCATATCAGTAGCCACTTCAGCTGTTTTCCATTCCAAGGCTTTCATGAATGAGATATGCGCAGCAGCAACATGGGCTACTCCATGTACCTTTATCACTCATTACAAATTGGATCTGGTCTCCAGGGCAAGAGCCTCCTTTGGTTCTATGGTTCTCAAGAATATCCTTCCATAAGTCTGCCAAGGACCTAAAGTAGCTGGGAACTCGGTCCCAACCATCAAGAATTGATGAAGATTGACAACATCAGATAAAGAAGTTATGCACTTACCATAACATTCCATCTGTATTGTCGATATTCATCCATTCTTGACATCCCGCCCTTCTTCCCCCTCCTATGACTTCCTGGAGGATTGGACACTTGTCCTGGTTACCTTGTTAGGTTACACCTTGGACATGGCTTCTTCAGTTTTGTTTATAACTCTTCCTGTCTTTCCATGCAGCTGCAAACTTGTTCTGAGGTAATATAGAGAGGGGTATTGTGGGTAGAGTTTTAGCTTGAGAGATTTTTGGCTGGCGTGAGCTGTGTAATGGCCGAGCTGGTTCTGAGGATTGGAACCATGTCCCAAGGGTCAAGAATTGCTGAAGATCGGCAACACAGTTGGAACATTATGGTAAATAAATAACTTATTTTTTCTTTCAAAGATCCAAAACTACATGCCAAAGATAATTCTGGTAACTTCCTTTTGGCTCAGGCAACTTCGTTCTCACTTCTCATGAAAAGAACAATAGCAATTACCATAATCTTCCTCACAGAATGGATTTGCTCATACAGTACAGGGGATCACTGGTCCACCTCAATCTCCAGAGACAACTGACTGCCTGGGTGATAGAATTCTGATCCCACTAAGGCACCTTTTTTTCCTGAATATGTTGTGTCAGGAGTTAAAGGAGGCTAATAAGCCTGATACTAGATCTTGTGGGGCTTAATGGAAAAAAAATTCTATTTTGGTGCCTGAAGGAGAACCAAGATTCTGTCAAGGCAGATGCCCCTCTGGTTCTACAGTATCTGAATGAAATATTCAGTTCAGGCCTTAACTCTTTTTTGCCATCTCTGTCTGTTTTTGAAGCCCCATTTTCTCCTTATAGCAGGTAAAACAAATTCTGAAAGTGGTTTGCATACCCAGCTGCCAAGAAAACAGGTGGTGTCTTCTTGAGATCATATTTTTTTTTCTAGAGAAGCTTTTGTTTCCATCTGTTGAACCAACTCATCAGGCTGACTTGAGATTCTTGACATGGAAGACTGCTCTTCTCATTGCTCTGACTTCAGCTAGGTGAGCATCTGAGTTGCAGGCTCTCATGGTGACCCAACCCCTCCATATCTTTCATAGAGCTAGAGTGACCTTAAAAAAGCCTAAGAACCTCCTATGATCTTTTGAATATGTTTATTTATTATTATGGTGCTTTGTTGAAAGCACATTAGTAAACTTAAGCTACTGTTGATGGGTACAGAACCATATTCTTCTTTAAACTGCAGGCACTTCCTGTTTCCATTTTTCTGGCGATAGTTTTGAGTATTTTATAACCGCATGATCACGGATACACTAGACAATCTTGATGTACTGAAATGTCGAAATTCAATACGTCGAGACCGAATAGTGGAAAGTGCAGTTAACCGAAACTACACTATGCCGAATCCGTCGCTATCATGGTGTCGTGTGATGTGTGGTGCGGTTTGTGGATTTATCTGGGGTTTCAGGTAAGTGTTGTGTATTTGAGGATAATGGGTAGGGATTTTAGTGTGTGTGAGTGTGTGCGGTGGTGTTTTTTGTGTGTTTGTGTGTTTAGTGCGACCTCAGAGTTAGACTATATAAGTAGGGGGGTGTGGGGGGCACAGGGGGCTTTCCCCCCTGCTTATAGGTAGGTTAAGTGTGTTTGTGTGTGTTGTTATGTTTGTTTTGTTAGGTAGGTGTATGTGTGTGTGTGATTATGTATTGGTTTGTGTGTGTATGTATGTGTGTGTGTGTGTGTGTGTGTGTGTGAATGGTTGCGATAGCAGTATTCGTGATTGTGGGTTTTCATGTATATGGTTTTTCGACTATTCAGTCTCGAAATACTGAAAGTCGACATTTCAGTATTTCAAGATTGTATAGTGAATCCATGATCACATAGGTGCAGTTAGAGTTCAGCAGTCATTCATCCTCATAATGTGCACATTTTGAATGTTTTTTGTTACTGCTAGTTGTCATAATCTGTACTAGACTATATTACTAACAGTGGAGAAAACCATAGGAGGAATGTTTTAGGCAAGCATGCTGAGAGAATCTTTATATCATGTAACACTGCTAAGATAATGTTCTTCCTAGGCATATAATGAGTGTAACTGTTATGTTACAAAGTAGTATACCTTCGTACTACTACTAAGAAAAGCAAGAGAAATTTCTAAGGTGGGCTGTAATGTTATAACATGGTGTGAGTGAAAACCTTGACTGGTTAGAAATTGTAATCCATTTAGGTAAGTTGGTCAGTTTCAATTAAAATGTTACACTGTGGCAGTTCTGTATATGTACCATTGATTCATTACAGCAGTTAAATATGTGTCTTTCATACCAGCAGGGTGAATAAATTTCCCATGCTTCTTTTTTAGTATATATCTTTTACTAAATGTATTCTTGGAGGATGTTTTGTCTGAATGCAGTGGTGTTTTACCTATGGGAGTTCATTTAAAGTGAAAGATTGGTTCAAAAAGATCACAGTAATACAAGTATATAATTGGTGATTAGAGTCTGTATAATTTCAAATGTATTCATTTGTAGTGTGGCTGTTTTCTATCTTAGTAAAAAAATGCAGTAT
Organism: Protopterus annectens; assembly: GCF_019279795.1. Taxonomy (NCBI): domain Eukaryota; kingdom Metazoa; phylum Chordata; order Ceratodontiformes; family Protopteridae; genus Protopterus; species Protopterus annectens. The sequence goes on from NC_056751.1 coordinate 181,093,743, forward strand.
CTTCATAAATTAGTTAAATGTGATTCAACAGGGAATCTTGGATTCCCAGCTTCTTAAATAGCGTTTGAGAAATTTTAAGTTCGAAAGAAGTAACACTGCTGTTTATGTGCTGTTTCATCATCTTAAATCCTTTCCATTTTTCCCAGATGACACTATTAATGTCCCTGCTTCCTACCTGTGGTTTATTTCCAGCTTTTATGGAACACTGATGAATGCTTCACTGCATATGAGCACTTTATAGTTAGCTTTCATATTTTTCATGTCTGAATACATCTTATTTTAGAGAATTCAGGTTGTAAGCTCTTGAAATGAAGGCACTGTCACTCCAGCTGTGATTCTATTTTGCATTTTGCTGGCAGAAGTATATTACAAGGCCATGGGCTTTTAAATGTTTATTGCCCCCTTAGTCATTTGTGACTCATTGCAGTGGATCTGATCCAGCTGCCTGCACTCCAGTAACATAGATCCATAACCTTTTTTGGGCTAGCTTTTACTAGTACCAGTTGGTGACTTCAAAGGAGGAGGGGCTGAACAGCCAGCTGAATGGTTGAGGTTAACTGGAATTGAGTAGGGTTATATTATGGGGAGGGTCAGCACCACTTTACATGCGAATTATTTTTTTAGAATGTAAGTTAATTTCACTCATATGAGGTGGCTGAATAGGTTTAACAATAATACCACAAAACCTTATAAGTGAACTCATTCTAGGAATTATACCCATGATTCTTTAGTTTTATATTAATCCTGTTATAAGTACTGAATAATAGTGGTTATAGAGAAGTGTTTCCACATGTTTTACTCAAACACACAGTGTCAAGCCAAGTCAGTGATTGTTTCACTGTGATCTAATGACAGCAGGGGTCATATAGGTCAGTCAGTTTCATCCACAGACTGCCTGTCTACCTGTCATTTGCATCCACTCAATTGACTATGTAATCTTCAGATGTCTGATTATGACCAAATGAATAAATAAATATTGGCCAATGTAATGAATTTCAGCTTGATGCTTTCACCCAGTACATTGCAGCCCCCCCAAACCGTGTGCTTAAACAGACACATAGAAGTGTCATGTGCACAACTGTTGTAGTCGGTTTGTTTATTGTGTGCAAGTCAGATGTCTAGTCTGATTAAATGAATGAATAAGTAAATAAAAAAATAGCCACAGTAAAGTATTTCATCTCATTAGTGTCAGACTGTTTTGCAACCCATTTCAACCCTCAAGTTATGTGCATGAGGCCACATACATGAGCTCACAAATTACCACTACTTTATTGACTTTGTAAATGTTAGATGTCTGACTGTGATAAAATGAATGAGAGAATACATAAATAGTGTCCTCAGTATTATATTTCATCTCATTGTTGTCAGACACGTACACTGTAAGCCCACTACTGATCACTTACACACACACGCACACAAATGTGCCCTCCAGTTTCAGTCATCTCATTTACTGTGTGTACCTCAGATGCTTGTTTATGATGATCGACTGAATGAATGAAAAAAAAGAGTAATGTCACAGTAGTATATTTGAGCTTGTGACTATCCGACTATACTACAACCCATTGCAATCCTCCACACAGATGTGCCTACGAGCTACAAACACGTTACTAACTATTTATACCTCAGATGTTTGATTTTGATAAAATAAAGAAATAAATAAATAATTGTTGGCTACAGTAATGTATTTCAGCTCAGACACATGCAGTGCAATTCAGTCTTGTTCTCCATGTACATGAGCAAGTGCATGCCCACACACACACACACACACACACACACACACACACACACACACACACACTCATCAGTTACAGCTACTACACTGAATTTGTAAACCTCAGATATCTGATTGCGATCAAATGAGTGAATGTGTAACAAGTAATGGCCACAGTAACGTATTTCAGTTCTTTGCTGTCAGACATGTACATTGCAATTCTGTCCCCCACACATGCAACATGCACATTTGCTTGCGCAAATATAAATGTATAAATATAAATAAAAAAAGAACACACAGAGCTGGCTGCTGTGACATTGTTTATCAGGAGAATGCAAGTTAACAGGTGGCCACACAGCAGAGTGGACTGCAGTATAATTTAATGTAAGAAGTATTTAATCAAAGAAAATATGTTCCCCATGCTTATGCTGTTTGAGTCTTTCCATGCAGCTTTCATTCTTTCACTTTCATCAAGACTGTTTCAGGCATTAGATACCCAGTGCAGAGAATGAACCAGTGGAAGACAGCTGGTTGCTGCTTCCTGTGGCAGCCCAACCAACTCTAACTAAAGTGCTTTTTCTACCCAATAATAACAGAAGGGCCTGTAATAAGGCAAAGTCACCTTATTTTTCTCTGTTGGGCCTTTTATCTAAATGCTTTGATGTTTAGAAAACACCCCTGCCGAGTAAGGCATCTCTTTTTTTCTTTATTTATTTTAACATCAATTGTAAGAGCATGCATGGAATTTCAAGTCCCAAAATGGAAAAATCAGCCATGTTTTATTATTTTTTTAAAACTTTTATTAAATTATCACTTAAGAGCTATGCACACATACACTAATAGAAAATAAAATAAACCATATTATCATTGTTTTTCATTTAAATGTATTACACTTTACATACTGCCCTTATACCTCACTCCTCCCCTAAACATTATTCTGCATTTATTGTTCTCACAAGTGCCATTTATTTCAGTATAGTTTGCTTCTTCTCTTTTTTTGAAGATCCCATTTCCAGTTCATTTATCTCTTTTACAATATTCAGTAATTCAGATACAGTTGATTTAGATTTTGATTCCACGTTCTAGCAATTGCTTTTTAACAGCCAATAAAATTAAATTTAATAAGGCCTTACTATGTCTAGGCAATTTAAATGCTGTGTCCCAGCTCAAAAGAATAATTTCTTTAGTTGCAACCATTTGCTTCACAAATATTTCTGACATAGTATTCTGTAGAGAATTTTTTTTAAATCTACCAACTCATTACAGTTATATCTTTCTTCCCCATCACACCTCCAGCATTTGCTGTCTACCTGTGGAAAACAATCTTTAAAGTCCAAGCAACAATCCTAAACCTTCTGGATTTTGTTGCATACCTATGTCCTCCCGTTGTTCCCTTGTAAATTACTTTTCCAGTCTTTCGGTCCAATATTTTCTAACCTCCTCTGATTGATACTTATTTATTTATTTATTGACATTTGTTAAACAGGTTGGTCCAACTGGGCCAGTAGCCCATTTTAGTGGAGACCCGGGGAGAAAAGGTCCAGATTACAAAGAAATTTTAGATTAAAATTCACACTTAAAAGCATTTACAGTACATATAATAATTCACACTTCGAGATAGTACAAATTTAGACATATAAGACTGAAAAAGTAAAAAGTTAGGAACAAAACATGTAGTGCATAAACAAATAGCATTTGTCCAAAGAGATATACGGTAATATATTTCACAAGATTCAAGTCTTCACTATTGTGAGGATGAGTTAACCAGGTAAACACATAGTAGGTACTAGTTTAAAAAACGGGGATAAAATAATATAAATTTACAAGTGGTGGGAATATGAAACAAGAAATTAGTGGAGATTAGGTTGGGTCATGACAGGGGCAAGTCTTGGTGTTGAAAAGGTGAAGTTTTTTTTTTTTTAATTGTAGTGGATGTGTAATGGAGCAAATGTGTATAGGAAGTTTGTTCCAAGCTTGGGCAACAAAGCATTTATACAGAAGTGTGTCCACTTTTTTTGTTTGGATGGTAAATATCTAGAAGTTGCTGGTTAGAGGTGCATAGGGTTCGAGATGGGGAGTAGGTGGATATGAGGGAGGATAGAGCAGGGCAGGAAGATGGTTTGTATAGAATAGTGTGCAATATTTGAAATTGTGATAGTAGGAGTTGTTGAGAGAGTTCAAGCCATTGGAGAGCGTTTAGTGCTAGGCAGTGATGTGAGTTGTAAGGAGAGTTCATAATGAATTAAGCTATTTTGTGGTATGTTTGTTGAAGTTTGAGCAAGGATGTGGACTGAATATTGGTTAGAATTGGCACAGTGTATAGAAGGCAGGGGAGGAGGAGAGCCTGTGCCAGGGAGTCTGGCACTGGAGTTTAGGAATTTTTTGTTGAGATATAGTAAGCCTAGTTTCTGGTGAGTTTTTTTAATATATTGAAGTCAGTGAAGGTTAAACTTAAGTTGAAAGGTGAAGAGGTTTTTGTTGAGAGGGTGGGGGTGTAGGAGGAGAAGTAGGGTTAGAATTGGAGGAGGTGAGCTTTTGGATCATATCAATGAAGTGTTTGTTAAGGAGGGTAGCTGTCTCTAGCTGAGATTTATTTGGGAAAGGGGAGGGGTTGGAAGGGCAGCCTGGAGAAAGAATATTGTTTTGAGTCGACCAGAACCTAGGTGGGTTGGATTTGCCATTGAGTTGTGCAGAGTTTATAGTAGGTTTTTTGTCCTTATTGATTTGTTTCTTGACAAGATTCTGTAGTAGTTCTCTAAATTATGTAACAGGGGGTAGTTCTTTTTTTTTTTTTTTTTTAACCTGGGCTTTCCAACCATTGTCTTTTGTGCGTAAGGGATCTGGTGTCTTTGGAAAGCCAGGGAGCATAATTTGGTTTGATTCTAATTCTCCTGGATAGGGCAAGGGAGGTGAGAGTGTCCAGGAAAATACTATTAAATTTGCTCACTGCGTCATCAAGAGAGAGTTGCCAAAGTATGGACCAGTCAATATTAGTATGGAGTTGAACTGAGTGATATTAAAGTTAGTAAGTTTATGACAGTCTCTGAAAAGTTGTAATTTGTGTTTTTGGTTAGAGTGCCTTAGAACAGAGGTGGGGAGATGATCACTTATGGGAGTCTAAGCACATACTCCCTGAATAAAGCCTGACCCTTAGGAACATTGCACCCTGCATCCACAGTCTTATAGCTATCATGCAATATTTTATACCCCCATTAATTTTTCCTTTTTAGTTGCAGCAGCTTTTATTTTAGATTTGACTAAAAGTCTGCCAGAGCAGGCCTTTCACTTAAGACTCCCTATCCCTTTACTTTCACTCTGATATCAATCTTTGCAGTGCAAACTTTTTACTGGCCTCTTCCAACTGTTATCTTTACCAGTCAAGTTATTTGCTCCCAATACCTTGGTTCCTTTGCCAGTTTTCTCCAGTAAATTCTACCCTCTCTTTCCTATTTGTTGTACGCCTACTTGCTGTCATCCTGGTTGGAAAACTCCTTTCTCCATTCCTATGTTGGCTTAGGTTTTAGAATACTTTCTGCAACTTCATGAAGTATAATATTGTTTATGGCGGTTATTATTTTCCTTAAGGATCTACATCCAGAATCCCACTTTCTCCTTATTTTTGGAGTGTCTGGAGAAGGGGTGGGTGTCGGGTATTCCTTTGGCTAGGAGGAGGATTATGGATGCAGGGTGCAATGTTCCTAAGGGTCTGGCTTTATTCAGGGAGTATGTGCTTAGTAAGCAAAATTGTTCAGTATCCTCTTTCTATTTTCATGGACAGGACACATTTACTGGGATTTTCCAAGGAACAGGACACATTTACTGGGATTTTCCAAGGAACTGATTACTAATTTTTCTTTGCCTTCAGAATCTTCAGGCAAGAAAAGAAAGAGTTCCTTCTCATTCTAACATGAATTATTAACCAGTAGAGCCAGGGGGATTGGTGTACTTAAGGAGCATTTGGATTCTGAGGAAAGTACTGCTTCAGATTTCCCTTCAGACGAAATTTCTTCACAGACATTTTAACTAATATGAAAGTTATTTCAGTGGCATAGAATTTTATTATGATTTTTTACAGTGGCAAATGCCTAAAGCTGCACCTATTGCTCATGTATTGTCTGCTTTAGAAAATGTTTTTCCCCACTGCATCAGTCTTTCATATGGTCAACCTTCTGCTCCTAAGAGGTCTGACAGATTATACAACACACACAAGCCCTGTTTTCCAATCCTAGAGCAGACCCAATAGTCATTTTCTAAGTCTGCTGCTAATAAACAGGTTAACGCTGCTGACCCCATTCCTTCTGACAGATGAGAAAGCAATGTGAGTTGGTGGACAAATACATATTCTTCTAGCAGTTTAACTTTCAGGATTTTAAATTGCCAAGCTCATCTGTCAGAAGTTTTTACTTGTGTCCTTTGAGAACATGCAGAAGTTAATGGTTAACCTTTCTTCATCTCAGGTAAACAACTAATTAAATGCTTTTGTGACAGCTGTTTCTCAGATGACTAAGCATACTTTAAAATGTGCTTATGATGCTCTGCTTCTAGATTAGTTTTGAGAAGAATTGCTTGGCTTCATTCTTAAAACATTTTTTACTAACTGTACATTACTGCCTAAATTTAATGTCATTGCCAGTTATAAAGAGGCAGAACAGTTTTTGGAAGATGATGTCAACATGAGGGAGTATGTTTGAGAAAGAGATAGGGAAATGGACTATCCTGAGTGACTTTATTTTAAGGTTTAAGAAAAAAAGAAAACATTTTAAGAAAGAGAAAAAACATGTTGTATTAACATGTAACATCAGTAAGCAAACTTGAAATATTAAGTATAGGAATAGTGTATGATAGTGTGGGCCTTCTTAAGGTCACAGAAAATGCCATCAAAACACTATTAAAAACATATTATAAGAAAACCTGATGGTCAAGTGGAATTACAATTTGAAACTTAAAAGCACCATGGGGAGTGCTAGCAAGACCCTTAAAGTGTATTTTCAGGAATTGTTATAACAGTGCTGATAAACCTGAAGATTGGAAGTTTGCTCTATGCTTTCCTGTACATAAAGGGAAGGGTCCATGAGAAAAGATTAGTAACTATAAACCAATTACTTTACTATCCAATATAATGAATTAAAAACAATTGGTTAGTCCAGAATATACTAGCACACTTATTCTAATAGTCGCCACCTGTAATAATTCATTTTAGAATAATGTTATTGTAGCAACTCAAATATGCATTCATACTACTGTGGTATATAACAGCTTTATATCATCTTTCAATTAAGTCAGCTATGAATTATTGATTGGTACATTGATCACGATAGGTATGTTTAGATCACTTACAAAATAGATCAGGCTTTGGATACAAAGCTGAAAGTGGCAGAGTACAGTCTTCAGTATGGGGAAGGGTATCATGTATAGTAATGTAGTTCCACAATTATCTGTCCTTGGCCCAAACCTCTTAAAAGTATACATTTATGATAGGAGTATTTCTTCTGACATCTGTTGTTTTTATGCAGATGACCTTAAAAGTACGTTAATATATAACCTATTAGGATGATCAAGGAAAACTCCAGTAGTGCTTATCGGCCTTATGTGAGTCGGCTAGGAGAAACAGTAGGGCAATTAATAATGAGAAAACCAAGTGTATGACTTTTGGTCCATTACATACACAGAACTATTAGAAGATTGTGGTAAGGGGATAGAACACGTGTCCATGTTTAAAGAGGAGATGGATTACAAATTAAGTTTTGGTCATCACATAGATAATATTGTCAAATAATGTGATAAAATCAGAAGTTGTGTAAAAAGATTTATCAAATCCAGAGATCAATGTGGAGAGTATAATTTGCAGCATGACTATAAAGCCAGAAATGTAAGTATGTGTCAAGTGTCTGGGGTTCCCATATATCAAAACACAAAACACTGCATAGGTTCATAGATGTGTGTTAGGCACCACTAGGGTCTTTTTAAGCCTAGTCACGCATCCCAAATCTCTGACAAGTTTTAGTACCCTTGATAAGTGTAAGCAGGAGCTTGGGAGGTGAAACATTTACAGGCAGGGGCCTGGAAGATGAACATTTACATGTTCATGTCCCAGGCCCCACTCGAGGAATTACAGGAGAACTGTACTAAAATGATGAACGGTCTGAATATGGTACCAAATGAAGAAAGAGCACAAAGACTTCAGCTGTTTTCTGTGACTTACAGGTACTGAAACCTAATTCAGGTTACAGGACTACAAAGGATTCATTCCTGTGGGAGTGTTTGAAAAAAAAAAAGAATAACCTCTAACATACTGAGTAAGTTGTTAAGAATATTTAGGAAAGATAATTAGAAACAATTTGGTTTTCTGAAAATGTGGTAAATAGTTTAAACAAAGTACTTACAGGTATAAAAAGACGGTGACAGTCTTATAGTGTTTCAGGAAAGCCATTGTCATGTTTTAGGAGGTTTCATGTTAGAAGGTCTGATAGTCTAAAGTGACTTTTAACGCATGATTGAAAATGGTGTTGTATTGTATCATATTGTACTGAATCCAAGAAAACACATATTTTCTGATAGCCAGCCTTCCCAAATCTTTCCTGTAAAAACTCCCCCTTCCCTTACCCCACTGCTGTGCCACCCTTTGTTATCAACAGATAGGCTTTTCTTGCTCTCTGTCCTTTCCAGCATGTCTAAATTGAACACGTTGAGTTGGAATGGACCAAGTGCAGACCCTGCAGTGCTCTGCTTGGCTACTGTTGTTATTCCTATCACCATCCCTCTCACTACAAATCTTTCAGTCATACTGCCATCTGATTCATCAGTGTGTCTTACCCCAGACCTGCAGTTTTCCTTGGGGCCTCCTTTATGAGCAAAGACTTTGCTAAGTCCAGGTAGATTGCATGAACTAGTATTCCCTGATGCATCCTTTTGCAGTTCAGTCATGAAGTTAGCTCATATTTGACTGACAGCTCCTTCTGTTCATGAATCCCTTTTGGTGATTGCTATGGAGACTGCTCTGTTGCAAAGTAACCAGAACTTCCTCAATACTTTCTGTGAGTTTCTCTACAACAGCTCTTATGCTAATATACCAGCAGTGATCTTTCCATCTCTGCTCTGTATAGGGCCCATTTTATCAGCTCTGTGCCTTCATGGTAGGGCATGAAACAGTAAAATAAATAACAGAAGCACAAGAGCATGAATCTGCAATAATTAGATATCATGCTTGATAGCTTCTTATAGTGAGATTAATAAGTGTTTTTTAACAATTTTTCTTTGACTGCTCAGAGTTTTGTATTCAAGCTGTAAAATATGAAACTGGTATATTTTCTCACAAATCTGATGCAGGTTGTGCTGTGACCTTTTCAACAAAATGCCTATGCATCAAGAAAGCTTGCTTAAAAAGGGGGAGCCTAGCTGTAATTCTCCGAGACCTATTTAGGCAAATTGTCTATAAGATTAAGGTGTGTACAATGTACTGAAAAAAAATAATGGAAATTTCTTGCAAAATATCACATACTCATATTTACAAGCCAGGAAACTAAATGCTATTTTTGATCAGTCATAAGATTTCCAGAAAAATATCGATTCAAATGTCTTTGTGTCAGCAAATATGACTTGTTTACTCTTGTGTATATATGTGAATACTGTTGCTTAGTTAACTGATCTTCCTTGTGTGCTTCACGATTTAAGTTTGATAACCCATGCATTTGTAATTGATAACTTGATTACCTATCATGTCTCACGACTCAAGTCAACATCTTGATCCTTGATTGATTGCATGATTAACTAAGTGATAGCTGGACTAAGTCTTCCTTTTAGAGCTGATACTGTAATGAGCAATGAAGTCCCAAAGTACAGTGAGCAAGAAGATTTTGCTGATGATTTTTGCAATTAACTTTTTTTTAAACTGCTTTTAGCTGCAGCTTGGTGTGTTATCTCATTCTTCCATCTATAATGTGATTTACCACACAGCCTCAAAGTTAGTATAAGAAGTTAATACACCCACTTCTTGTCTAAAGGTGCCAGTTTTGGCATCCTTCAGTCCTCTGCCACTTGCACTATCCATGTCATATGACTACTTTCATACCAGGGCAGGGAGTGTGTGTGGAGTTAACCATATATGTATGAGAATCCTGTCTGTATGTACTATGTTTAGCCATACTGGGTCTATAGCACTACCAGTAATCCCTCAAAGTCCTGCACTCAGCCCTAAAATACTAAACTGGGTTGCTCCTATATCCATCACTAAGGTTTTCCTAGTGAATATATCTAATTTTCTAAGCAGCCCTAAAACTACAAAAATAGTAGAAAATTGGTAGAAGAAAGCTTAATGTGCGAAAAGGCTGCAAAAAGTGATTACTAACAGTATACTATGTAAAAATTGTATACTGAAAGGAAAAACAAGGGTAAGAAAGTATTTAAAAAAAGTCTTATTGTACTTGTGTGTTTATACAGGTCCAACAGATCTTGTGGTCAGGTTAAGCCCCACTGCGCTCAGGCTCGCTCCGCTCCCTGTCCTGCCCCCAAATCTCACCCGCCCCTACTAGTCTTAAATTTATAGCTCTAAAACCACTCCCCCTCTTTTTAGAATCAATCAACAACTCTCCAGGCATTATCAGGACCCTTCCTACCTACCTATCCTAATTATCCCTCTACTCAAGTTGGGCAAAAATCAAAGCTAATAGCTAGACAATGCCTCTGTTATTGGCCATGAAACCTTTCAAATGAATGCCAATTTACTGCCTACTACTCTTGATGATAATTCTATATTTTCTCACCACCTACGAAAATCTGCCTTACCTAGGCTACTACTACCCAAGAAGCCAAACCATCACTCCAGTAATACAATTAAATTAGAGCACTTAATAATCCCCCTTATGACTAACTCCTTGGATACAAAATACCACCAACCCATTAGATCTGGATATATCAACCCCAAAACGAAGAATTGCCTAATACTATTATTTAAATTCCTGAAGCTCACAATTAGACTACATGGTAACTTCACAAGGGACGGGGACATTCATCCAAACCCTGGCCCATCCTCACTAGTCGATCCTAGCTCCAATTTTACTATTCCCACTAACTTACGAACTTTAAATAGACCTTTGAACTCACTCCTGGTCATTCACCTAAATATTAGTCGCTTAAATAATAAGGCCCACCACTTGCATGCACTCTTAGATACACATTTCCCAGATATACTTTGTCTTACTGAAACCTGGCTAAAACCATCAATGGCAGATAACGAGGTTTTACCCCCAGGTTAATACATACTAAGGTTAGACCGTGCCACTCGGAAGGGAGGAGGGGTAGTTGTACTTTACAAAACTACTCTAGATTTGACCTTTGATTCCACACAACCACCCCGTGTTGTTAATGTTGAAATTCCCATTACCAAGCTTCAAATTAATAAAAACAAAAGTATTAACATAGCCTGTGTCTACATCCCCCCAGCTAATAACGCAAACACCCTAAAAGATATCCACTCTTGGCTGTCTAGTAACTACCCTCAAGAAACCATTGTTGTAGGAGACTTCAGCATCGACTGGAATATTTGTTCCTCAGAATCTCCGACCATCCATGTAAATCTGTACGGATTTACTCAGATCATAGCCTCCCCTACTAGGATCAGTAGTCCTAACAACAAAGATATTATCCTAGATTGGATACTCATTAATTGCCATCCCCACATGTATAGGGCCGGTACCCGACCTGAAGACATAAGTGACCATTTTCTTACCTATATAATCAGGCATAAGACTGACATCCCCCACCAACATACTTACAAAACAATTAGAAACAACAAAAACTTTAACCCCGTTAATTTCCAAAATGAACTGAAAGCATGTAACTGGATAGTCCTAAAACATCTTCCACTTGAAGAAGCTGTATTATATTTCAACACCAAATTCCTAGCCATCCTTGATACTCATGCACCTGCACGTTCTATTAGAACTATATCAAAAATTGCTTTCAAAAGAAACCAGACAAATGATCTTACTTAGAAACAAAGCTTGGACCACTTGGCATACCACAAAATCCCCCTTTAGACAACTAAGGAACAACACTTAAAAAATCTAAAACCCTAGATAAAAAAAAACTTTTACTGCCATTTACAACAGAAGCATCTAAACAATCCGCAAAAGTTTTGGGCAGGCATAAATAAACTTTTTCACCAAGGGCAATCCACAACTCCTACTCCTTCGGCTACCATCCAAAAACCTTCAGAAGACATTGCCAATTCCTTTAATAGTTTCTTCACAGAAACTATCCAGACACTAGCTAGCCAACTATCTCCCAGTTGCCCAAGTCTTAATGCCACCACACCTAGTTCTCAACTACCCTTAAACTTTCAACCAGTTTCCACATCATTTATTCGTGCCCTAATCAAGAAACTAAAACCTACCACCCTTGCAGCAGATCTCCTCCCAGCTGAGTATCTACAAAAAACTGCGGATGCCATAGCATACCCGATCTCTATCCTGATCAATAGAACTATATCAGAAGCCACTATCCCCTCAATCTGGAAGACATCCCATGTTATTCCACTCCACAAAGGGGGCACTTCCACTGAACTGCCAAATTACAAACCTATAGCTATTTTGTCACCCCTGGCTAAAATTATGGAGAACTGCATCCATACAAAACTCCTGAGCTGTCTCATTCAGCACAATCTCCTGGCTAACTCGCAGCATGGTTTCAGACCATTCCACAGTACAAACACAGCCCTTCTCTCCTTCTCTAATGTTATTAATCAAAACCGAAACAACAATCAGCTTTCTTCTGCCCTCTTTCTCTCCAAACCCTTTGTCATGGTCAAACACCAACTACTCATACACACACAAAACTATTCCCCTAGATGTCCAAGCTATCCAATGGTCAAATCTCATCTGAGTGGTAGACAGCAGGCTGTACTAAGGCAGAACAAACTATCTTCCCTTCTGCCTATCACCCTTGGGGTCCCTCAGGGCTCTATATTAGGACCCCTATTATGTTCTATCTTTATTAATGACCTGTACACAGTCATCCCAACAGCCACCTGCATTCAGTATGCAGATTACTCCACTTTGATTTGCTGTGCCACCTCCCCTTCAAGTCTGCAGACTCTATCCCAGAATGCTTTTAATACTGTTGAAAATTGGCTCTGTAATCGATGTCTCCTGTTAAATCCTAACAAAACGAAGCTACTGCTTTTCTCCCCCACTCGAAAAGCCTCCGCTCCAAACTTTACTATAAAATCTAACAATGGCACTGTCATTGTCCCAGATCCCTTTACCAAGCTCTTAGGTATAACAGTTGATAATAACCTCAAGTTTGATATACATATTAATCAAACTATTAAGTTAATAAAAAACTTGGCTCACTATACAAGATCAAACCTTTCCTCACTCTTGTAGCTAGGACGGTAATTGCCCATACACATCTGCTTTCCACCCTCCTTTATGCATCCCCTCTGTTCATGAACTTGAGTAAGTCTGACCTTAATAAACTCTCTAGTTGCTTTAATCATATTGCTAGATTTGCCACTGGAGCAGCATACAGAACACACCACTGTCTGAACCTAAAGAATCTAGGGTGGCTAGAATTTCCTATCCAACGTCAGCACAATCAGCTAATAGCAGCACAGAAAATTCTCTACCAACCTGAAAACACACCCGTACTTACAAAAATTATCACCCCTTACAGCAAGCACAAGACACTTAGCTCATCCAACAAATTACTAGTCCAAACCCTCAAAAGCAACAACTCATCTGGAGACTCTCTATATGCCAACTCTGTTGGCAAAATATGGAACTCACCTCCTGCTGAGCTTACTTCAGAACCTGTTGTAACCCAATTAAAAAAAAAAATCTAAAACAGTACTTTAAAAGGCAATGGCTATATCCGTGCTCTAATCCTGACTTACTCTGGCAATATAAACATGTGCTAAAGAGGTCTTTTGGCCACCCCTACATTGCTTCCTGATTATTACTCTATAACAAATTAAATTTACATATGACAGAATGAATGACTTTTATCCTATGTATTGTATCTGTAACAGTGCTTTAACTTGTTTAATGTAACAGTTTTTCTGTATGTATGTATGTATGTATGTATGGAGCTTTTCTCCCAGGGTCTCCGCTGAAAATGGACAAGTATCTAGTCGGACTATCCTGGTCAACAAATGTAAAATAAAAGTAAATAAATAAAAATCAGAACTATAGGAAGTGTAAAGAGCTATAGATGTGTGTGTTCAGGTCAAAAGTATTTGAACCGGTGTTAACATATGGTAAACTCGTAGCTTGCTCCATGGGGTTTTTGAGTTGTTTTTAACACATTGAACATCTGTCACAATAGAGCTCTTACACCTTCTGACATTCATGTTGAACTTCAGAGTGTTCCTTATGATTCCATCCTTGAACCAGGTATTCCTTGAATGCAAGCTCAGTACTCTTTAACAATGACTGCTTTTCTTCCTCAAGACAAGGTTCACTTCTTGACAAATTGTCTTCAGTCCCTTCTTCCCTTGGATTTTATCGTAGCAAGAGAGATTTTTAGATTCCTGGCATACATGGCTTCAATAATTCCTATGATAACTTATGCCATACTCCATATGAGGAAGATTCATTAGTATCTGAAGTCATTTTGAACTCAGCACTCCCACCTCTGAACTTCCCAATTCTTCTGCTTTCTTTAAGAACTTATTTCTGTGGTGGATCAGTCTCATCTCAGTCTATCCAGGAGTGCCTTTTCTGGTTCCTTTCCCTTGCCAAGAGATATGTACACAGATTCCTCAGACCTGATATTGGGTGGGATGGGGGCAGAGGCAAGTTCCAAAAACATAAAAGTCCAGGGTGTTTGTTCAAACAGAGACAAAAATGGCTACATAAATATCAAGGAAATGAAGGCTGTTATCTTGATTTTGAATCACCTTTGTATCCCATGCCTTGCCTTGAGTTTATGCAGACAACACCACAGAGATGTAGTATCCAAACAAACAAGAAGACACAGTGTCCTGTTGTATCTGCAAATTAGCTATGACTGCTTGGGACATTATTATCCACCATAATATTTTCTCTGCACGCAGTTTACATTCCATCAGAGAGAAACACAGGGACAGACTTCTTGAGCAGATCCAGGGCAGACTTTTAAAAATGAATGTTAAACTGATAGATCTTCCTGCATATTGCCCATCCATGGGGTAGTCAAATAAATCGCTTTACTTCTTCTCAGAACAGACACCTCAATTGCTCTTTTTCATACTACCATATCCAGAGGCATAGGTTCATAGATGTTTACTAGGCTAATGACCACAAGGCATCCCAAATCTCTGACAAGTTCTGATACCCTTGATAAGTGTAAGCTTGGGCCTGGGAGATGAACCATTTACAAGTTGCCTGTGTCCATTAGAAACTAGGTGCCAAACCAGGGATGAATTTCCGGTTTCCCATCCAGTTGTCCAAATTGCACTTCAGTTGGGTTAGGGAGGAACTCTGCTTCACATGGATGGAGATCCTGTTCCATAGACGGGGTAGTCTCTGGGATACATACCTATCTCTCCAGCAGGTCCCATTTATATTACAGGCAAGGTTTAAGTCTTAAATTCTGGTGCTGTTTGTTTTGTGGATATGCACAAAACAAACGGCAACAGAATTACCCGCATGAAATGTGGATGCCATGTCTTTCTCATGGAAGGGGAACTCCTTTATGGTTCCCTACCTTCTAAAGCCTATTTCAAAGTACTAGATTCTAAATCCATTCTAGAAGCAGCTACTTGGTCTCCTAGCCACACCTTTACAGAACTTAAGCTTAATCTTTTTTTTTTCCAGGGTTCGTGCTGGATTTGCTAGACCCATCATTCAAAGACTCTCAGACCTTAGCTCCGCTTTTCAATCTGTCTCCCTGTCCTGTTAGGCAGAGTTTGGAGTCCTTCCATCAGTTTGTAAATACTACAACACTGATCCATGGAAGGACATTGTATAGTTGTGTAAGAAATTACCATGAACAGTAGATGTTCTTCATATTGATCAATGCTGCAGTAGCCTAAGCCATATATACATACATTTTATTTATTTATTTTTATTTTACATTTGTTAACCGGGTGGAGTCTGGCTGGCCAAGTAGCCCATTTTCAGCGGAGACCTGGGGAGCTAAGCTCCATAACAACAGTACAAAAAGATTACAAACATTTTTGAAAGATTTACAAACAATATACAAAAAGTTTGACAGTTGCCAGCAATCACAATTTACAAAAAGGTGAATGTAAAACAGAAAATGTTACATTTCTTAAGCCTTATTACAGACAGTAATATGAAACTCATTAGACATATAACTAAAAACCATTGTGATATTTTCATTTGGTAGAAGTAAGACAAGAAGATAGTAGAATAGAAAACATTTGATCAAAGGCATGGGAAACTAGCCAGGATTATTACAGGAGCATACCCATTGTTGAGTAAGGCATTCCTTTAGGAGTTTTTTTGAAGCTATGACAATCTGTGTTTTTTAAGATATTCTGGGTAATAGGTTCCACTGTTTGGCTACTTTTAAGGAGAAGAGAAAGTCACCAAAGTAATTATGTGACTTTGTAACCTTGAGTATAAGTTTATCCTAAGGATAGTATTTAGTTGCAGTAGGTTGGAGAGTGCAGGGCAGTTTTCAGGTTTGTGGATAATAGAGTGGGCAGTGGTGAGCTGATTGGGAAATTCAAGCTAGTGTAATTTTTGAAGATCAAGGCAATTATGGGTCCCGTTGGTATATTAGCAGCAAATTTTGCTATTTTCTTATAGCAGGAATCAAATAGATGTAAATCAGACTTGTGCAGGTTAGTGAAAAGTTGAGAGCAGTAGATGAGAGTAGATAGGAGGTGGGATCTGGCTGTGGTTAGTCTGGCATTTTGAGTACGGTAAGGTTTGGCCCTATATAGAGCACCATGTTTGATGTGAACTTTATTGTGAGTGTTATGTGTTTAATGAATGTTAGGTTGTTGTCTATCGTGACACCAAGTAGTTTTGTTTGGTTAACTGGTAATATTATAGTGCCATTAGTGAAGTAGATGGAGAGAGGAGGTGGTTTTGCTTTGGATTTCCTGTTAGAGAAGATCGTTAATTTAGTTTTGTTTGGGTTTAGGATGAGTTGAAGTTCATTTAGATAATTTTCAATATCAAGAAACAGTTTTTGCAGTTTATCTTGGAGTTTGGGGTGTGGGAGCAGAGTAAACAAGAGTAGCGTCGTCAGCATATTGAATAATACAAGCATATTTATTTCTACATATATATGTGTGTGTGTGTGTGTGTGTGTGTGTGTGTGTATATATATATATATATATATATATATATATATATCTTCTTCTTCTTTCGGCTTTTTCCCGGTTAGGGGTCGCCACAGCGGATCACCTGTCCGCTCATGATTGGCAGTGGAGGTTTACAGTGTCGAGTTGCCAGCCCGGCGCCCAACCTTCCACAGAAGGCACACACATGCACACTCACACCTAGGGCCAATTTAGAGTGGCCAGTCCACCTACAGCATGTCTTTGGGATGTGGGAGGAAACCGGAGCACCCAGAGGAAACCCACACGACCACAGGGAGGACATGCACTCCCCTTCATATATATATATATATATATATCTGCACACACACACACACACACACACACACACATAAGGTGGATATAAAAAGTGTACACACCCCTGTTAAAATGCCAGGTTTTTGTGATATAAAAAAAATTAGACCACAATAAATCATTTCAAAACTTTTCCCACCTTTAATGTGACCCTTAATCTGTACAATTCAGGTGAAAAACAAACAAATCTGTTAGGGAAAAAAAAATTAAAAACGTACAATAAGCTGGTTGCATAAGTGTGCACACCCTTAAACTAATAATTTGTTGAAGCACCTTGTGATTTAATTACAGCATTCAGTCTTCTTGGGTAGGAGTTTATGAGCATGGCACATCTTGACTGGGCAATATTTGCCCACTCATCCTTTCAAAAGCACTCCAAATCTGTCAGATTGTGAGGGCATCTCTTGTGCACAGCCCTCTTCAGGTCACTCCACAGATTTTCTATTGGATTTAGGTCTGGACGCTGGCTGGGCCATTCCAAAACTTTAATTTTCGTCTAGTGAAGCCACTAGCTGACATCTGAAGGTTTTGGGCCAAAAGTGACTGGTATTTGGAAGTGTTTCTAATTCCCTCTAACTTGAGTAAAGCCCCAGTTCCAGTTGAAGAAAAGCAACCCCAAAGCATGATACTGCCAACACCATATTTCACCGTGGGGATGGTGTTCTTTTGGTGATGTGAAGTATTGTTTTTTCGCTAAACGTACCTTTTGGAATTGTGGCAAAAACGTTCACCCTTGGTCTCATAAAACCATAACACATTTTCACACATGCTTTTGGGAGACTTGATGTATTGTTTTGCAAAATTTAGCCAGGCCTGGATGTTTTTCTGTGCAAGAAAAGGCTTCTGTCTTGCAACCCTACCCCATAGTCCAGACATATGGAGAATACGGGAGATTGTTGTCCCATGTAGTACACAACCAGTAAGTACTTGTCAGAAATTCCTGTAGCTCCTTCAGTGTTTCTGTAGGTCTCTTGACAGCCTCCTTGACCAGTTTTCATCAGTTTTGGAGGGATGTCCAGTTCTTTGCAATGTCACTGTTGTCCCATATTTTCTCCACTTTTTGATGACTGTCTTCACTGTGTTCCATGGTATATCCAACGCTGTGGAAATTTTTTTGTACCCTTCTCCTGACTGATACCTTTCAAGAATGAGATCCATTTGATGCTTTGTAAGCTCTCTGCGAACCATGGCTTTTGCTGTAGCAGGCAACTGAGTAAACGTCAGGAAAATCCTACTAGGACAGCTGAACTTTATTTGGGGTTAATCAGAGTTTCTTTAATTGATGGCAGGTGTGTACCCAAGAAGACTGAATGCTGTAATTAAATCAAAAGGTGCTTCAACAACTATTAGTTTAAGGGTGTGCACACTTATGCAACCAGCTTATTGTACGTTTTTTTTTTTTTTATATTTTTCCCCTAACAGATTTGTTTGTTTTTCATTTGAATTGTACAGGTCGTAGGTCATATTAAAGGTGGGAAAAGTTTTGAAATGTTTTATTGTGGTCTCATTTTTTTATATCACACAAACCTGGCATTTTAACAGGGGTGTCTACACTTTTTATATCCACTGTATATTTACATATGCGTGTGTGTATATGTGTATGTAAATATAAATGTTTGTGTGTCTGTGTATAAATATATATATATATAGGTTATATCCTGTCAAGGATATGACAGCTGGCCAGCTTCCAAAGCTTCATGGCACCTTCAATGTGCCCAAATTGTCTGGCAACTTGAGCTAAGCTGACTAAAGGACAACTTTAGGTACCAAGCCCTTCAGAGCTTTACTGCCATCGAAGACTACACTCCTCTGAGACTTTTGAGGATCAAGAGTTGGCTTGTGCTGTTCCTTTGCTGGGCAGATAAGTTCCCTTTGGGGGGGACTTCCATTATTTATTTTTTGTGTGCTATTAAAACTTTCCTCTTCAGGAAAGATATTTTAAAGTTAGGAGTTCATGTTTTAACAAACTGTCACAGGACTGTATTGTACTTTTAAGCAGGAACACTCTTTCTTCCTGTCAGTTTAAAAGTTGTTTAAAGTAACTGTAAACCCTTTTTTCTGTGGAGAAATTGTGCTTAGTTTACTTTATGGGTCTAACACGGTGTTTTAATGTGCTTTTTACTGTTTGCTTTTGGAAAAAGTGACTTTTGAATACACTTGTTTTTTACTGGCACTTCACGCTTGCTTTCCTCAGGAAAGGTACCATTTTTGGCTTGAGCATGGAATAGTTTCAGTCCCACATTCAGTCCTTCTTTTTGCCCAAACAAGAAAAAGTTAAGCAAACAGCCTTTGCCATCACAGCAGGCCAGCAAATTGCCTCATTCACAGATGGATAACTCTTCTGTGGCCATTGTTTGTAGCACAGACCACTTATTTTTTTACCCTGGGTCCCATTGGTGTAGCACCAACAGCCAGTATGGACCAGGGGTTAGACATGTTCTCTGTGGCTGTTGGGGTCCAGTCAGGGGGCAAATGAGAGCAACTTCTGTTGGTCCTGGGAGAGGGAACAGAGAAGACATCCCTGTTTTGTCAGAATGTTGTTCCCACACCTGGGGAAGCTGCTGCTACTGCTGCTGCCATTAACACTGTGTGTCCCAGTTTTCCTGTCAAAAAGAAACAGAAATCTAAACATGTATGTACTCCTCCACAAATTTCATTCAACCAGATTACAGTGTTGGGTCTGGCTCAGGATTTAATTCAGGCTGTTGAGCCTGCTTGTAAAGTAGTCTCTGATAAAAGAAAGAGGGATACATAATTTCCTGAAGAGTTTCCAGGTTCTGAGTCTGGACAGCCGGATGTAGGGACTGATCCAGGGTTTTATCTTCAGATTTCTGATTCCGACCCAGAGGAGAGCTCAGTTTCTGACTCTCCCTCTGGGGGGTTCTCTTCCTCTGAGGCTATTTCACGAATGTGCCAGTGTTTTCAGTGGGAGAACACGGAGGCTTCTCAGTCCCTCAGAAAATACTATGAGCAGTTGCGGGAAATTTCCAGAACCTGCACCTATTCCTCCAGTTCTCTCAGTTTTGGAGGATGTTTCTCTCGCTCTCTCTCTCTCTTTTTTTTTTTTTCCTTTTTTTTGCCTTTTCCTAGTTCTGATTGCTTTGCAGAAGGCCAAATTAGCCAGGGACTTAGTTGTTTTGTTACTGTTTGTTTAATCTTCACTTGAGAGCTACTTTTGCTATGCTTTTACATTAAGCAATTCCAGGATCATCCATCTTGTGGTAGAATGTATTAATCTGGTCTCTCTGAGTTGGGAAGCACTCCAGGGAGCTCAAAGCATGGTCATTTATTGGCTAGAGCCATAGTAGTCAGTTGTTAAGCTTTTTTTCTTTGTTATGAGTCAGGAGAGTTTGTGCGGAGCTGCCCACTGTGCAGCAGTGGTTAACAGTGCCCTGTGGAGTAGCAAAAGCCTAGATAGTTAAATTTCCCTATAAAGTTAGGATTATAACCAGCTTTATAGTTAGGATCACTTGCTTAGAGAAAAACAGCTCTTGTACTCACTTTCCTCATTTATCTAGAGGAAAATAGTTTTTTATTCAGACATGTCCAAGGGTCAACTCCCAGTGTTCTCTCCTGTCTATCTGATGAATCTGGGCATCTTGGGGCAATGTAGAAATTGTCTCGTGTACACAGACAACTCTCTCCTCCTACCACCCAACACTACAACCTGTGAGAGATGCACTTATCTAGCCAAACTGGAGGTAAAGCTCTCTCCAATCAAGATTGAACTTGACAGTCAAGAGGAGAAGGTAAACACTTGCATCATACCACACTCATCACATAGTCTCACTATATCTACACCTCCAAAATCCACACATAGAAACACAAAAACATTCGCGGAGGCTCTCAATAATAATCTAAGCAACAGAGACCTCCAAAGCAGAAACACAAGCAACCTCCATCCCCCAACATAACCCAAATGACGCATAGCCCGCAGACTCAGTGTGCCACTCAACCACAGCCAATAAGGCAAAACAACGTACCCAACACACTAGTCATAGGTGACTCTATAGTCATGCACACTGATGTCCCACTCACCAGGCTAAACGAGGAGAAGGTTACTGTCAGCTGCCTGTTGGGTGCCAGGATCCGCCACATAACCCACACACTCAGGTCACTCCACAACAAGTACAAATATGACTCTGTCATTCTCCATGTTGGTGTGAACGACCTGAGATGTACCTCCCTGGACTACATGAAAAGAGACATGGAAGAGCACTCCGATCTTGTAGCCCAGGCAGGTATGACCCTAGCCCTGAGTAGCAGTCTGCCATCACCCAGAATGATGCCGTAGTACAAGGACAAAATGATTGACTTCAACAATTGGCTCAGCTTCTGGTGCCATTCTAAAGGGATCCAGTATCTGTCTGCCTGGGATGACATGGTCGACAGACCATGATGCTTTGCCAGAGATGGCCTGCACCTGTTACTCCTAGGATTCCGGATACTGGCTAAGGTTCTTGTCGCCCCTATAGTGCCTTTTTTAGGCAAGGGTCAAATGACAAATTCACCACCGTAACGGGAACAGGCAAGCAAAAACTAAGGGTGATGCTACTCGATGCTAGAAGTCTAAATCTCAAAATGCACTCACTCGCGGTACTCCTTAAAATGAAGAACATCAATATCTGTGCAGTGATTGAGACCTGGTTCAAGGCTCCAGAGAGCACCCCTGCACTACCAGGCTGTAACTCATAACACTTTTCGGCCATGTAACCTGGACCGGAACACCAAAGGCGGAGGTGTGTCCATATTCATTAAGGATATCCACACCTCCAGGCTAGTTGCTCAGCATAATGCATCTGAGGTTATCCAAGTGCAACTAACTCTGGGCAAAACTGCAATCCAATTTGTAGCTTGCTACAGATGACCCACCATGCCCCAGGATTCCCACTCCTCTTTTCTTGATGTACTGGAAAATATTAGGGTTCAGCCAAACACCCTAATAATGGGCAATTTCAACTACCCCACCATTAACTGGGAAAACTACTCATGCACCAACTCCTTCGCTCAACACTTTCTGGAATTCATAAACTCCAATGCCCTGGATCAACTTATCCACACCCCCACCAGGGGCAACATATCCTAGATCTAGTCATTACCAACATGAGTGACCGGTGTTCCACACCTGAAGTCAACGCCTCATTGGTCTGATCCGACCACAAGCTAATTACCCAAGATATCCACATCTTGCCTCCACCCCCCCATTAAGGAAACCATGGTAAAAAATTCTCCAAAGCCAACTTCATGCTTCTTAAGACAGAAGTGGTGAACTTCATGACACCCATGCAGATGGACAATACAGTTACGACTACTGAATCCTACACAATTGCACTTTATAAACACTTACATGAGTGCATGGATCGTGCTATCGCAAACAGAACCAAGATGCTATCCTGCAAAAAAAGGAAGCCAATCTGGTGGTCCCCTGCCATAAACAAACTGTACAAGAGAAGGAAGAAACTGTTGCAAAAGAGAGTAAAATCCCGTGAGTGGAGGAGCTCCCTAGTCAGCATCAGTAAGAAGCTGCGATCCCTGATAAAATCCTCCAAAGCTAGTTACGAAAACAAAATTGCCACTGATTCTAAAGACAACCACAAAGCATTCTATAGCTATGTCAAGAATCTCAATGGCAACACTCAGATCTGCTCTGAGTTACAGCACAATGGCACTAAACATACAGACCCAACTGATATTGTCAACATCCTGGCAGATAGGTTCAATGCTAACTTTACCCCCCTCTCACCCCCTAAAGAGCCCATCACTATACCGGAAGAATGCAAAGTTCCTGTAATCACAGCTGCACAGGTAAAAACCACACTCTCCAAAGCCAAGAATACAGCATCCATGAGACCAGACATCATCCCAGGCTGTGTTCTACACGAACTGCAGAACAAACTTGCACCTCACCTAAGTACCATGTTCAATCATAGCCTCACCTCAGGCTTTGTGCCTGCTGAATGGCGCACAGCGACGGTTATCCCACTCCACAAGGGGGGAGCCACCACGGATCCTGGGAACTACCGCCCCATTAGCCTGACGAGCCTGGTTTGCAAGGTCATGGAACGTATTATCATGGAACTTATAAAAAAAGACATTGGTAATCTCCAAACTCTGGACCCCACCCAGTTTGGGTATGTAAAAGGCAGATCATGTCTCCTAAACCTGATAGACTTCTTTGGATCAGTCACCAAAGCCATTGACAAGGGTAAGGTGGTTCACACAGCCTATCTAGATCTTGCCAAAGTTTTCAACACCATCCCCCACTCTGGAATTATAGATAAACTCACTAAACTGGACCGGAACACCAAAGGCGGAGGTGTGTCCATATTCATTAAGGATATCCACACCTCCAGGCTAGTTGCTCAGCATAATGCATCTGAGGTTATCCAAGTGCAACTAACTCTGGGCAAAACTGCAATCCAATTTGTAGCTTGCTACAGATGACCCACCATGCCCCAGGATTCCCACTCCTCTTTTCTTGATGTACTGGAAAATATTAGGGTTCAACCAAACACACTAATAATGGGCGATTTCAACTACCCCACCATTAACTGGGAAAACTACTCATGCACCAACTCCTTCGCTCAACACTTTCTGGAATTCATAAACTCCAATTCCCTGGATCAACTTATCCACACCCCCACCAGGGGCAACATATCCTAGATCTAGTCATTACCAACATAAGTGACCGGTGTTCCACACCTGAAGTCAACGCCTCATTGGTCTGATCCGACCACAAGCTAATTACCCAAGACATCCACATCTTGCCTCCACCCCCCATTAAGGAAACCATGGTAAAAAATTTCTCCAAAGCCAACTTCATGCTTCTTAAGACAGAAGTGGTGAACTTCATGACACCCATGCAGATGGACAATACAGTTACGACTACTGAATCCTACACAATTGCACTTTATAAACACTTACATGAGTGCATGGATCATGCTGTCGCAAACAGAACCAAGATGCTATCTAGCAAAAAAAGGAAGCCAGTCTGGTGGTCCCCTGCCATAAACAAACTGTACAAGAGAAGAAAGAAACCTTTGCAAAAGAGAGTAAAATCCCATGAGTGGAGGAGCTCCCTGGTCAGCATCAGTAAGAAGCTGCGATCCCTGATAAAGTCCTCCAAAGCTAGTTACGAAAACAAAATTGCAACTGATTCTAAAGACAACCACAAAGCATTCTATAGCTATGTCAAGAATCTCAATGGCAACACTCAGATCTGCTCTGAGTTACAGCACAATGGCACTAAATATACAGACCCAACTGATATTGCCAACATCCTGGCAGATAGGTTCAATGCTAACTTTACCCCCCTCTCACCCCCTAAAGAGCCCATCACTATACCGGAAGAATGCAAAGTTCCTGTAATCACAGCTGCACAAGTAAAAACCACACTCTCCAAAGCCAAGAACACAGCATCCATGAGACCAGACAACATCCCAGGCTGCGTTCTACACGAACTACAGAATGAACTTGCACCTCACCTAAGTACCATGTTCAATCATAGCCTCACCTCAGGCTTTGTGCCTGCTGAATGGCGCACAGCGACGGTTATCCCACTCCACAAGGGGGGAGCCACCACGGATCCTGGGAACTACCGCCCCATTAGCCTGACGAGCCTGGTTTGCAAGGTCATGGAACGTATTATCATGGAACTTATAAACAAAGACATTGGTAATCTCCAAACTCTGGACCCCACCTAGTTCGGGTATGTAAAAGGCAGATCATGTCTCCTAAACCTGATAGACTTCTTTGAATCAGTCACCAAAGCCGTTGACAAGGGTAAGGTGGTTCACACAGCCTATCTAGATCTTGCCAAAGTTTTCAACACCATCCCCCACTCTGGAATTATAGATAAACTCACTAAACTAGGTATAAATCCCTATGTCACAAAATGGGTGGCCAACTGGCTCACTGACAAAACCCACACTGTGAAAGTAGCAGACTCCAAGTCCGACTTCAGACCAGTGACAATTGTAGTATCATAGGGTTCAGTCGTGGGTCCTCTCCTGTTTGGTATCTACTTCTTTGAAGTACAGGCTAACACAGAAGGTCTTTGGCTAATGAAGTTCACAGATGACTGCAAACTAGGAGCCATAATTGAAACTCCTAACGATGTGGACATCCTACAAAAGCCTCACTGAGACAGATGCCTGGTGTCAAAGCCATGGCCTCAAGCTCAATGCCAAAAAGTACATTGTCATCCCCATTGGTAAAAACTCTGTACCCATGAACTATAACATAGGCTGTAGTATACTTAACACCGAAAGTGTGATGAGAGACCTTGGGAATTAGGTGGACAGTAGTCTCCCCTTTGATAATCACATCGCCACAGTAGTCAGGAAATCCTTCTACGTGGCACACCTCATCACAAAAGGTTTCTCATCCAGAAAAAAAGAGGTCATTGTTCCCCTATACTCATCACTCATTAGACCCATTATAGAGTACAATGCCCCTTTTGGTATGTACCTCATAAGACATCTACAACAACTGGAAAGGCCGCAGAAATACCTCACAGAGAGGATTACCAGCCTCAAACAGATGCCCTACGCAGACCGTCTCAAAAAACTCCAGCTTTACTCTGTCGCATATCACCTACTCAGAGGTGATCTCTGCCTAACATACAAAGCTATGTCAAACCCAGAGCTGTTGGACATGCTCCACTTAAAGAAATCCCAATCCCTCCGAGCTACACACTCTAGGGACCTAAACCTTGTCACCACAATAAACAGAACATGCCGGAGGGATAGATTCCTGTCCAAGAGACTTCCCATACTCTGGAATAAACTACTTATCTATATCAAACAAAGCTCCTCATTAGCACTCTTCAAGAAAAATATTGATGATTGGATAGGAAATAGGAAATTCACCCCCGGGATCACCTCTGTGGCTCTGCTCGACAGTGGCACAGGAAAATAATTTTCTTGGGTGGCAAAACCAGGGTACCTTATTGGCTGGGCTTGTATAGGCCCCAGGGCCGATAGCCTAGTACCTACCTATGAACCTATTAGGTCTGAGACCTGTTAAAGAGTGTGGTACTGCAAGGCATTCATTTTAGAACAGCTAGCTCTATAGATCTACCGTGTTCTAGCACTATAGAACATATTGCCCATAACCCCAGAAACTACCTAGGGAGACCTATGTTAAAACCTAATCCTTAATTCTAAACAGCCTACCCTATTACAAGACTGGACAACATGGATATGCAATTTCCTAATGTCTCTGTGGCCAGCTTGGTAGATTTGGGCATCCTAAAGGAATGTAGCAAATATCTCATATTCCCAGACAACCACTTAATCATTAAAGAAAAAAAAAAAAAAAGTTATGTGAGAGATGTAAATGCACAAATTACATGGAGGCAAAAATCTTGCATACCAACGAGGTTGTCAAGAATACCTACAGTACATCCTTCACACACACACACACACACACACACACACACACACACACACACACACACACACACACACACACACACACACACACACACACACACACAGACACACACAGACACACACAGACACACACACACACAGACACAGACACACAGACACAGACACACACACACAGACACACACACACAGACACACACACACAGACACACACACACACAGACACACACACACAGACACACACACACAGACACACACAGACACAGACACACACACACAGACACAGACACACACACACAGACACAGACACAGACACAGACACACACACACACACACACACCCCTTGTCCTATGCTGAGGCACTTGAAACCTTCCCAAATCTGAAAGACCTCCAAAGCCACCTAGCGGCTCTTTAGCAATCACTAAAACACACACCAAACATCTTTTGTAAGCCTACATCCAATGGTCCCCTAAGAGCAAAGCCCATAAGTCAAGCCTATACTTTACCTAATACTCTTTTCATTGCGGATGACATTGTGCAGCACACAGATGCCCCACTCACCGGGTTAGACAAGGAGAAGATAACAGCTAGTAGCCTATCTGGAACCAGGTTCCTGAATATCACACATGCACTCAAATCAGAATGTAAATGACCTATGACATACCTCTTTTGACTATATGAATAGAGACGTAATGGGTCTCTTGGAATGTGTGTCAAAGACAGGTGCAAGCCTTACATTGAGCAACCTTCTGTCTTCACCAAGGATGATGCCACAGTATGATGTGAAAATGATTGAATTTAATAAATGGCTTAGTTTCTGGTTTCAGTCCAGGGAGATCCAGTATTTGTCAGCATGGGAAGGCGTGAGTGGGCATAGTCAACAGACCACATTGTTTTGCCAAGGTTGGGCTGCACCTGTGCCCCCAGTCTTTCAGATATTGGCTAAAATGTATCCACCCCATTAGAGCCTTCTTTAGGCAGTGCCAAAAAGACAAAAATACCAACACAATGAAAAAGTCTCCAAGCAACCCTAAAATGTTACTGCTCAATGGTAGGAGCCTAAACAAAACTCCACCCCCTTCCAGCCCTTCACACTGTGAAGAATGTAGACATCTGTGCTGTGACCAAGACATGGTTTAAAGCTTTACAGATCAGTGTGGTAGTGTCAGGCTGCAGTGCCTTCCGCACATTTAGACCAACAGAAGCACAGACAAGGTCCAAATGTGGAGGTGTCTCGATCTACATTAGCAATAAACATACCTCCAGGTTTGTAAACAGGATGATACCATGCAGCTCGTCCACATGCAAGTAACCTTAGATAAGGTCCCTCACCATATCTTGGCTAGCTGCAGGTCACCATCTCTTACCTAAACCTACAAGAGGTGCCCACCATCCAACCTAACACTCTGTTCATGGGTGACTTTAACTACTCTTCTCTAGACTGGGAAACTTACACTGCCTCAGACTCGGTCATAATGCTTCTTGAACTTTATTAACACAAACACCCTTGGATAGATGGTGCACGCTCCAACCAGAGGATCAGACATACTGGATCGGGTACTCACCAACATGGAAGAGCATTGTAATCCCCGCCTCCCCTGTCTGATGTCATCACTAGTGAGGTCAGATCACAAAGCTGTCTCCTGTAAAATAAAAATCAACCTGTAAAACCCAGCCAAACCAGTAACAGTTAGGAACTGTTCTAAGGCAAACTGCTTTCTATTAAGTGACAATTTGTCAAAATTCAAGGCTCCTGTAACCCCGAAACTACAGTTACCTATTCAGAATTATTCACAGAGTCAATATACCAACATGTGAATTGTAGTACTTACCAGAAGTAAACCCAAAACAAACCCCTCTGGTGGAATCCTTAAGTAAACAGGGTATGCAGTAAAAGAAAATAGACTCATGGCCAAAAATTAGAAAGAGCCACTCCCGTAAAGGTAAGTGCTCACTTATATAACCAAGTAAGAGGTCTAATTAAGTACAACAAGGCTGGCTACAAGGTCAAGATAGCCTCACAAAGGACAGTCACAAGGCCTTCTTTAACTTGGTCTGGAACCTTAAAGGTAACACACAGCAGTGTGCTGAAATGGTGATGAATGGTAACACCTTAACCAGTCAGGGTGACATAGCAAATCTTCTTACTGATAAATTTAGCTTAGACTTCACCCCCACACACACACACACACACACACACTCACACTCCCCCCAGCTCCTCTAGATGAGATCCCCTCCAGCATACTTCCCTCAACTGTTATCAGGGACCAGGTGCTGGCAGCAGTCACTAAAGCCAAGAACATTACCTCTATGGGTACCAACAACATCCCCAGTTGCCTCCTGAACAGTCTCAGGCATGACCTGTCAGGACCACTTGAGGCATTGTTCAGGTAAAGCCTCGAAACACACTACATTCCAAGTGAATGGAGTACCACAACAGTCATTCCCCTCTACAAGGGCAGACCATCAACCAACCTAAGGAACTTCAGAGCCATCAGTCTATCTGGAAAGGATGTAAATAACAATGGAAACCTACAGACACTGGACTCATCCCAATTTGGCTTTGTTGAAGGAAAGTTGTACCTATTTAACATGGTAGACTTCTTTGAAAGATCACCAAGACAATGGATGAGGGTAGAAAAGTGCGTACTGTGTACCTTGACTTGGTCAAGGCATTTGATACAATATTTCACTCAGACATTGTTACAAGTTCCCAGAGGTAGGCATAAATCCCTACTTAAGTTGTTAGATTGCTGGCTGTCTCATAGATAGGACACATGAAGTCAGCATTGGTGAAGCCACTTCCACTAAGAGACCAGTCACCAGAGGAGTACTCCAGAGCTTTTTGCTGTATGTAATCCTGTTTGGCATCTACTTCTCGGAATTCAAGGCTAATATTCAAGGTCTCTGGCTCACCAAGTTCACAGATGACTGGAAATTGGGAGCTATTATAGTTTCCCCCCAAGCCACCAACATCTTGCAAGAGGGTTTAACACACAGAAATGACTGGTGCCAAAGCCATGGCTTAAAACTCACTGCCAGAAAGTGCATTATAATGTACTTTGAGAAACTGTCAACCTGCATTTATTACTCCATTGACAAAACACCCCTAAGAGTCGACCCAGTAGTAGTAGTATGAGATCTGGGAACTTATGTAGACAGCAGCTGTTACCAACACATAGCTAAGACAGTAAAAGAATCATTCTACGCCACCCAACATATAGGCAAGGACATGGCATCCAGGTCCAAGGAAATTATAGTACCACTTTACTTGGTCCTTATCAGACTTATTATTGAGTACAGTGCCCTTTTGGCATTTGCCTAACCAGACATTTGCAGCACTTGGAATGGCCATAAAGGTTTCTCACCAGGAGAATTCAGGGTATGAATTCCCTGTCCTACACTGATCTCCTTAAAGCTCTGTCTCTGTATTTACTCTGCAATACACTGCTGAAAGGGGGGAATCTTTGCCTAGCTTACAGGGCTTCATCATATCTAGTCCTAATGGATCTGTTACACATGCGCATAACAGATAGCACCAGAAATACTCAATATAGGGATCTGAACTTCACTTGTGACATAAACAGAACATGCTAGAGAGACAGATATGTGTCCCAAAGGATACCAGCACTATAGAATAAGCTTTGCATGCATGCAAAGCAGACATTATTCCTGAACCTATTCAAATAAAATCTTGACATTTGGATGGGAAATCGTAAATTTACTACTGGTCTGTCCCCTATAACTTATTCAAGTGACATCAGAAGGTTCTGTAATATTTTTGAGAAGAATTGGAATGTTTTATTATCGGATCCTGACTTGAGAGAATTGTTAGAAGATAGACCCAGCTTTTCTTTTAGAAATAAGAGGTCCTTAAAAAGGCAACTCTGTTATAAATCCAGAAACAATTAAATAATGATCCTATCTGATAGGCAGGGGACTTTTCCTTGCAGAAATTGTACAGCATGTGACTATTTATATAATAAATCTACATATAAACATCCTACACTAGGATTTATAATTGATATAGATTTTATGCTGACTGCAGAACACAAAATTTGGTTTATTTCAGCTTCTGCACTGTCTGTCATGCCTTTTATATAGGCAAAACCAATAGGTGTCTAAAGGAACGTATCCTTGAACACCTTAGAGATATAAGAAATAAAAAGACACAAGTGCTTTAGCAAAACATGTGGAAGAAGAAGATAGGAAACATATTTTTAATTTCATGGTTTTAGAAATAATAAATAAAAGTAAGAGGAGGTGATATAAGGAATAAGGTAGAGGAAGCCGAACAAAGATGGATTTTACTACTTCAGGCAGATAGGTCTCCTGGATTGAACAATGCTGTTTCCTTGAAACCTTTTTTTAAAATCCAGACCACTAAAACATTAAGTAATATGGATTATTACATAAAATGTGTCTGTTATATGTATATTTTATTTCATCTTATGCAGAATATAAGGCAAATTAATGTACTGATGTATGCAATTTTAATTAATCTATGTCATAGTTCTATATGTGTTTTCATTGGTTGAACCATATTTTAAATACCAATGTTTTAACTGTTTTTATGAGTCTGAAGAAGCGATCAGCTGACTTAGATCGCAAAAGCGCTTACTCTTGTTTAATAAAGTGGTGTGAAACTGCAAGTGAACCGTTTCCTCCCTTGACTACTACATCTCAGTTACAACTTTTGGTTTTATAAAGGGCACTACTGTGAAGCTCCAAGTGATTTATTTCCTGACGTGGATCATTCCATTTTTATCTTCAGCTGTGGTCTAACCATTGGTCTTTTCATTTTTTTTCGCTTGAGGTGTATACCAGGCGTTTATCCAGCTTTTGTTTTCTTTCACGTGTTTCTTGGACTGTATTTAAAAAGCTGGGACATGGCTGAAGGTAATGACAACAATAAGAATCAATGTGAACGACTAGTTGGACTACTACATATATACTCCAACCCCTTGATGCTAAACCCTATTTTTCCAGTGAATGAAAGAGAACAAGTGGACTATGATATGCATAAGAAGTTCACTGAACTGTATAGAGATCTGGAGAATAAGTTATATAGCTTTAAAAGGCTACAGTGGCAAAGGTTTCATCTAGAAGCATCATTAAAATATAAAATAGTGCCAAGAGGTCTCAGAGTATTAAATATGCCTACTTATGGTGAGACCTACCCTGAATTACTTAAAAAATGGCAGAACTTAAATTTACAGCTTAGCTATGATTATATGCATTTGCTTATAGAATTTTTTAAACCACAAGAAAAAGAGCTAGCCGATGAGATAAAGAGGCTACAAGAACAACTGACTAATAATTTTCCTATAGAGGTACTAGGCAGTAAATTAGATGAACTTGCTGACAGTATACAGGGCTATGATAAGAGGTTGCAGAATACTAAAACTAAAAAATTGCAAAGGGACCTCAATGACTTTCAATGTAAAGAGGTATTTTCGTGGCCAAGAAGAACAGCTGTGAGTACAGAAATGTAGAAAAAATGACTACAGTACAGATTTCTGAAAATTCAAATATGCGTAGTACTGCCCCTTTAAATCAGAATCCCTGTGAGAACAGTGATGTCAGCACAGAGAGAGTATGTATAGAACCTCCCACATTTGAAAATGGTGGAATGGCAAAAGAAACTTTCCAAATGGCTTGCACTAACAGAAGGATGGATTCCAGTGTTAATTCTGATTCAGTAGCTTTTTTGGAGCAAAAGGAAGCTTCACAAACCTCAATCCTTCCATTTGTGTTAAAGAAGGCGCTGCCAATAAGGGACAGGTCGAGCAGCAGGAATCAAAGAGGGAGAACGCGATTACAGCAGAGAGAACGAGTGACTCCTGCATATATGAACACCAGGAGCAAGAACCAACAAAAAACTTGGTAATTAATATATCTAGCTTTTCTTTAACTGATGCACAAGCCTCATTGTTAAATAGAGGCCTGAACTTTATTCCAGCACAGAAAACAGTATTAACTGATTTATTAAAAGAGCTGAAGTTATTTTCTCGTAACCTAACACTTCAAACCATGTTTAAAAGAAATGTATTTGACAATATGTTTAAACAACCTGCCTTTGTACCCAAGATACATCCCACAGTTGAAACTTTCACTAATGTGTGTGAACATGAAATTAGAGAGATGCATGCTAAAAATATTCCACCTAGATTTTATAACTTGAGTAAATCAGAAACTGAAGCACTGTCAGAACTAAAGGATTCTCACAGCATTGAAATTAGGCCTGCTGACAAGGGGGCAGTGTAGTAGTAATGGATAAGGTTTTTTATTACAAGAAAATGATGGAACTTTTGAATGATACAGATACTTATGTTGAACTAAATGAGAGACAAGTACAATGTATAATTCACAGGATATCTGTATATATTTTTGACTTATTGATTACTAATTATGTATCAGAGGAATTGTTTGACTACTTTCAGATAGACCATCCAACTATACCCATTATTTATGGTCTACCTAAAATTCACAAAGACATCACACAGCCCCCTATGAGACCTATTGTATCCAGTAAAGGATGGGCCACAGAAGCCATCTCAATTTATATTGAACAAAATTTACAAATAGTCCGAAAATCATGTGAGACTATACTGAGGGATACAAAGGCATTTCTGCGACTGTTATATAATAAGACCAGGAATATTAATAGAAATTATATGTTTGTGACAATGGATGTCACTTCACTGTTCACAGTGATACCGAATAAATGGGGTATTGAGAAAATACGTGATATTCTAACCTTGAAACAAGTTTTTCAAAGCACTAAGATTAATTTGATATGTGAGTTGCTTGATATTGTCCTAGAAAATAATGTCTTTATATTCAATGACAAGTTTTATCTACAGAAAGTTGGTGTAGCAATGGGCACGGCTTGTGCTAACAGCTACGCCAAGTTAGCATTGGAATGGAATAAATATGCTAGCAAAATTGTATGGTATATACGTTTTGTAGATGACGTCTTCCTGTTATGGGATGGTACTAGTGAAGAGTTGCAAGAGATGGTGGAATACTTACATAGCACCACTGAATTTTTAAGATTCACTAGTCAACATTCCAGGGACTCTATTGAGTTCCTAGATGTTTTGGTTAAGAAGACAGCGTTAGACGAACTTACAACAGGGATGTATAGAAAATCTACATGGAGAAATAGTATCTTACATAAGACTAGTATGCATCCAACATTTGTACACAAAAATGTAGTGAAAGGACAATATATGAGAATAAGCCGCTTGCATAATACAGATGAAGGCTTTGTGAAGACAATGACTATATTAGAGAAAGACTGCTTAAACAGAGGTTATAGTAAGAAAGACATAAATGAAAGCTCTAAATATACCATTGAAAATAGGGATGGGAGATGTAAACCGCTCTTCTCAAATACTATAGAAGATGTTAAAAGCAAGGAAGGTCATGATTTTAAAGTTAGATTCCCTATAACTTATTCAAGTGACATCAGAAGGTTCTGTAATATTTTTGAGAAGAATTGGAATGTTTTATTATTGGATCCTGACTTGAGAGAATTGTTAGAAGATAGACCCAGCTTTTCTTTTAGAAATAAGAGGTCCTTAAAAAGGCAACTCTCTTATAAATCCAGAAACAATGAAAGAATGATCCTATCTGATAGGCAGGGGACTTTTCCTTGCAGAAATTGTACAGCATGTGACTATTTATATAATAAATCTACATATAAACATCCTACACTAGGATTTATAATTGATATAGATTTTTATGCTGACTGCAGAACACAAAATTTGGTTTATTTCAGCCTCTGCACTGTCTGTCATGCCTTTTATATAGGCAAAACCAATAGGTGTCTAAAGGAACGTATCCTTGAACACCTTAGAGATATAAGGAATAAAAAAGACATAAGTGCTTTAGCAAAACATGTGGAAGAAGAAGATAGGAAACATATTTTTAATTTCATGGTTTTAGAAATAATAAATAAAAGTAAGAGGGGAGGTGATATAAGGAATAAGGTAGAGGAAGCCGAACAAAGATGGATTTTACTACTTCAGGCAGATAGGTCTCCTGGACTGAACAATGCTGTTTCCTTGAAACCTTTTTTAAAATCCAGACCACTAAAACATTAAGTAATATGGATTATTACATAAAATGTGTCTGTTATATGTATATTTTATTTCATCTTATGCAGAATATAAGGCAAATTAATGTACTGATGTATGCAATTTTAATTAGTCTATGTCATAGTTCTATATGTGTTTTCATTGGTTGAACCATATTTTAAATACCAATGTTTTAACTGTTTTTATGAGTCTGAAGAAGCGATCAGCTGACTTAGATCGTAAAGCTTTACTCTTGTTTAATAAAGTGGTGTGAAACTGCAAGTGAACCGTTTCCTCCCTTGACTACTACATCTCAGTTACAACCTTTGGTTTTATAAAGGGCACTACTGTGAAGCTGCAAGTGATTTATTTCCTCACGTGGA
This sequence comes from Protopterus annectens, assembly GCF_019279795.1. Lineage (NCBI taxonomy): Eukaryota > Metazoa > Chordata > Ceratodontiformes > Protopteridae > Protopterus > Protopterus annectens. The sequence goes on from NC_056751.1 coordinate 181,128,899, forward strand.
TTATTCCATTTTTATCTTCAGCTGTGGTCTAACCATTGGTCTTTTCATTTTTTTTCGCTTGAGGTGTATACCAGGCGTTTATCCAGCTTTTGTTTTCGTGTATATTCAGGATCCAAATGGTTTTGGGTGAGCGGATAGGCTTGTAAGGTTCCTAGTGGTCATTAGCCTAGTAATGTGTAGGTGTGTTGTTTATGCCAGGGAGTGGTCATTTATTTTTGTTCTTCCTAGCATTGTCCCTGTAGGGCTCAGCCTTGCTGTCTTGTTGGCAGGAAAGCTCTGAAAGGCTCACTTAGCTTGAGCTGCCAGACAATTTGGGCGCATGGAATCTGCATGAAGCTTTGGAAGCTGGCTGTTGTATCCTTGGCAGGATAAAAGCCATATAGCAAACGCTACTGCAGCAATGATAATTCAAGTGTCTACTGTTATGATAAGTTTACTTACACAGCTATGGTATGTTTAACTGATCACTGTTACAGTATTACATTCCACCCACTTTCCCTCATGTTGCTTTCTAATCTTATTCTTGGCTGAGATGGGCATATCTCTTCCTCCCCCCTGGTTGAATTTATGGGCTGTGCTCTTGAATTATTTTGGTTAATTCTACAGCCACATACTTATTCAGAATTATTTAAGATAGCAGGTATTCTCAGGGTATCCCCTTCCTGCTCCACCAAGTACACTGGCAGATGACCTGTGACCAGTGATAGTTTTATCTCCTCTCCTAGTCTGTTATATCTAGCTGTGTTCAGTCTGTGTTCCCACATATTGTGCCAGTAGCTCAGTGTATAAAGCAAAAAGGACAAGGGAGAGTAGACACTACTGTCTGGTGCCATGTCTAAAATCTAGTGGGGCTGCCTCTTAATAATGTCCCTTGAAACAGTGAATTTTTATGTGTGTGTGTGTGTGTGATTGTGTGTGTATGCATATGTATGTGTGTGGATAGATGACATGACACCCATGCAGATGGACAATACAGTTACGACTGCTGAATCCTACACAAATGCACTCTATAAGCACTTACACGAGTGCATTTATCGTGCTATCCCAAACAGAACCAAGACGCTATCCTTCAAAGAAAGGAAGCCAATGTGGTGGTCCCCTGCCATAAACAAACTGTACAACAGAAGGAAGAAACTGTTGTAAAAGAGAGTAAAATCCCATAAGTGAAGGAGCTCCCTGGTCAGCCTCAGTAAGAAGCTGAGATCCCTTATAAGATCCTCCAAAGCTACGAACAACAAGGACTGAACAAACTAGTTAAAGCACAAAACACGAAGAGCTAAGCCCAAGGACCGAACAAGCAGATAAAATAAAATAAAATAAAATACAGAACTAACTTATTTAAGCGCTTTCGGAAGAGTCAATACCCCTCCTTCTTCAGAATAAGTGAATGAACAAACAAGAAGTGCAGGCAACAATCCTTATTTAAAACCAATTAAGACAGTCATGTGACAGTCTATTACCATTATTACTTAACTCATTAAATACAACCTATCCTAATCATGAGGGCTAATAGCAACTAACTTCTTTCCACGAGGAAACTGTTGTAGCCCAAAACCTTAAAAGTAAAATACAAGTACAATAAACAACTTAGAAATATGATGTAAATAGCTGATTGTTGTTACATAAACATTGAAATATTTATAAAACGCTCATCCTCCAAAGCTAGCTACGAAAACAAAATCACCACTAATTCCAAGGACAACCACAAAGCATTCTATAGTTATGTCAAGAATCTCGATGGCAACAACCTGATATGCTCTGAATTACCGCACAATGGCATGAAAATTACAGACCCAACTGATATTGCCAACATCCTGGCAGATAGGTTCAGTGCTAACTTTACCCCCCCACCCCCTAAAGAGCCCATATCTACACAGGAAGAATGCAGAGTCCCTGTAATCAAAACTATGCAGGTAAAAGCTGCACTCTCTAAAGCCAAAAACGCAGCATCCATGGGACCGGACAACATCCCAGGCTGCGTTTTACACGAACTTCAGAATGAACTGGCTCCCCACTTAAGCACCATGTTCAGTAATAGCCTCACATCAGGCTTTGTGCCCACTGAATGGTGCACAGCAACAGTTATCCCACTCCACAAAGGGGGAGCCACCACTGATCCTGGGAACTATCGACCTTTTAGCCTGACGAGCCTGGTCTGCAAGGCCATGGAACATTTCATCATGGAACTCATTAACAAAGACATTGGTAATCTACAAATTCTGGAACCCATCCAGTTCATGTTTGTGAAAGGCAGATCATGTCTCCAGAACCTGATCAACGTCTTTGAGGCAGTCACCAAAGCCATAGATGAGGCTAAGGTGGTTCACACAGCCTATCTTGTCCTTGCCAAGGCTTTCGACACCATCTCCCATTCTGGAATTATAGCTAAACTCACTAAACAAGGTATAAATCCCTACATCACAAGATGGGTTGCCATCTGGCTCACTGACAGAATCCACACTGTAAAAGTTGCAGACTCCAAATCTAACCTCAAAGCAGTGACAAGTGGAGTACCACAGGGTTCCGTCCTGGGACCTCTCCTGTTTGGTATCTGCTTCTCTGAAGTACAGGCTAACACAGAAGGCCTCTGGCTAACAAAGTTCGCAGATGACTGCAAACTAGGAGCCATAGTCAAGTCTCCAAATGATGTGAACATCCTACAGAAGGGCCTCACTGAGACAGATGCCTGGTGTCAGAGCCATGGCCTCAAGCTCAATGCCAAAAAGTGCAGTGTCATCCCCTTTGGTAAAAACTCTGTACCCATGAACTACCACATAGGCAGCAATCTACTTAACACCGAATGTGTGATAAGAGACCTTGGGACCCTGGTGGATAGTAGTCTCTCCTTTGATAGTCACATCTCCACAGTAGTCAGGAAGTCCTTCTACATGGCACACCTCATCATAAATGGGTTCTCATCCAGGAAAAAAGAGGTTATTTTTCCTCTCTACTTGACACTCATTAGACCCATTATAGAGTACAACACCCCTTTTGGAATGTACCTCACAAGACATCTGCAGCAGCTGGAAAGGCCACAGACCTCAAACAAATGCCCTACACTGACTGTCTCAAAAAATTCTAGCTTTACTCCATAGCATATCGCCTACTCCGAGGTGATCTCTGCCTAACATATAAAGCTATGTCAAACCCAGAGCTGTTGGACATGCTACACCTAAAGAAATCCCAATCCCTCCGAGCTACACACTCTAGGGACCTAAACCTTGTCACCACAAGAAACAGAACATGCTGGAGGGATAGATTCCTGTCCCAGAGACTTCCCATACACTGGAACAGGCCACCCTAGTTTTTCATTAGCACTCTTCAAGAAAAATCTTGATGAGTGGATGGGAAATAGGAAATACACCCCGGGGATCACTTTTGTGTCTCCGCTTGACAGTAGCACAGGAAAATAACTTTCTTGGGTGGCGTAAGCCAGGGAACCTTGTTGGCTAGGCTTACGTAGGCCCTTGGGCCGATAGCCTAGTACCTACCTATGAACCTATGATATGTTTATGTATGTGTGCATGTGTATATGTAATGCATGTGTGATTTTGTGTGGATTTGTATGTGTATGCGCATATACAGTTGTATTTGCTAAATGAGGCAGATCACATTCAGATATTTTTCATTCTCAGCCCAGAAAACTTTATGGTAAATAGCTTGATTAGAGTCGCACAGTAAGCGAATAAACTGTGCATACACAGACACACATTCTGTCCAGAAAAGTCATCAGTCATCATATATATATATATATATATATATATATATATACACATACATATTTTTATATATATATATATATATATATATATATATATACACATGTATGTATATGCACACAAACACACAAAATGATTATAACATGCACAAATAAAAGTTGAAGCAGATGTACTGTAATTCATTTTATTGAAGGAAATTTTCAAGCAAAGAATGTAGACCAAAGTGGCATATAATGCCATAAGGGCGATCTAAAGTTAAACGCTTGTGTTTAGCTTTGACAAATGAAATTCAAAAGTTGAAGTATACCTTGCTTATATCAAAAAACAGAGAAAAGAAAAAGTGTAGCATAGTTTTAAAGAGATAATAATCTAGTTAGGAATAATGCAGTATAAAGTGAGTAAATATTATTTTCAGTTAAACTTTGAAAGCATCTAGTATCAGAGTCATATATATATAAACAGGCAGAGTGATCAAACATATTAAAATAACAGTGGGAGTGGGACTAATGGGCTAAAGCCACACTTAGAGTTTTGTATGAAAAACAAGATTAGCAGACACATACCACTCAGCTGTCCAGATTTTTGCAAAATGTCCATATTTTCCCTCATATTTTCGTCTGTTTCTTATTAGAGTTTGGTTTTCTGGCAAATCATTGAAGACTGAAGTCACTAAATAATGATATACATTTAAGTTTGAGTATCTTTCAGAAAAATACATGTTAAAACAAAACCTGTTGCTCTAGCAATTTTTTAAGTGCAATATTTAAATTCTGTCCTTGATTTTGACCCTAAGTCCCCCATAAATTTTGGCTTTGCCAGATTTCTTTTGCTTAGAGATTGAGAGTTATGACATTATTTACATCAAACCATATTTTTGTCTAATAGTTTATGCTTATCAAAGACAGCCCTTCAGTAAGCAATTTTTCAGTGCATTTTTTCAGTGCCTAAAATGTGTGCACTGCAGTGATGTACTGGTTTGTGTTCATACAAGGCTCTTCTATTGCACATACTTTGAATGTCACTTAGGCTGACAATTATTTCTTCCTTTTGCATTCTGTCCCAAGAAAGCACTACAAAAGTAGATGAATTTATAAATTACTCATTTTGAAGTGTAGGTAATATGATGCTGATTATCAAAAGCCCTACCAGTGTTAACTGATGTAATATTATGTTTAGTTTTCCGTGTTCATAGGTTCATAGGTTTATACTAGGCTAACTGCCCTAGGGCATTTATAAGCCTAGCCCAAAGTTATGTGGCTTACGCCGCCCCTTATGTTAGAAATACTGTGCCCATTAGTTTGTTGTGCCTCTGTCCAGTAGTGACACAGAGATGATTCCCGGGGTAAACCTACGATCTCCCATCCACCGGTCAAGATTTCTCTTGAACAGAGCCAGAGAGGTGCTCTGCCTCACATGGACCGGGATTTTATTCCACAGCATGAGGAGTCTCTGGGTGATAAATCTATCCCTCCAGCACGTCCTATTTATATCTGTGCTAAGGTTTAAGTCTCTTGCTCTAGTGGTTTTGGTGGATTTGGATTTTTTGAGGTGGAGCATGTCCATTAATTCCGGGTTGGTCATGGCCTTGTATGTCAGGCACAGGTCACCTCTGAGCAGACGGTATGCAACTGAATAGAGTTGGAGTTTCTTCAGTCTGGCAGCATATGACAGGTTTTGGAGTCCCTTTATCCTTTTGGTGAGGAACTTTTGGGGTCTCTCCAATTGCTGCAGGTGTCGGGTGAGATACATCCCGAATGGGGCATTGTACTCGATCATTGGTCTGATAAGTGAAGAGTACAGGGGAACAATGACCTCACTTGATCTGGATGTGAATCCCTTCATGATCAGGTGGGCAATGTAGAAGGTCTTTCAAACCACTTTAGCAACGTGAGCGTCAAACGAGAGGCCACTGTCAACCTGGGTCCCCAGGTCCCTGATAACCTCTTCTGTGCTTAGTGGGTTGCCACCTATATGGTAGCTTGGGGTTACCTTGTTTTTCCCGAAGGGTATGACTATACACTTTTGCGTTTAACTTCAGGCCATGGCTCTGGCACCAGCTATCAGTTTCCGTGAGATCCCTCTGAAGGATGTCTGTGTCCGATGTACTATCCACTATGGCACCCAGTTTGCAGTCATCCGCAAACTTTGTCAGCCATAGTCCTCCTATGTTTGCCTGTACTTCTGAGAAGTAGATGCCGAACAATAGGGGCCAAGGACTGAGCCCTGTGGGACTCCACTTGTAACCGGCTTGGAGTCTGACATGGCTCCAGCAACTCTAACCCTGTGGGTTCTGTCCTTTAGCCAGTTTGCAACCCATCTTGTGACATATGGGTTTACATTTAAGCTGGTAAGTTTCTCTATAATACCCGAGTGGGGTATTGTGTCGAAAGCTTTGCAAGGTCAAGGTAGGCTGTATGGACTGCCTTTCCCTCATCAATGGCCTTGGTGACTGTTTCGAAGAAGTCGACCAAGTTCAAAAGGCAAGATCTGCCCTTGACAAAGCCAAACTGGGTTGGGTCCAAGGTCTGCAAGTCTCCTATGTCCTTGTTTATGAGTTCCATTATGATCCTCTCCATAGCTTTGCAGACCAGGCTTGTTAAGCTTATGGGGCGGTAATTACCAGGGTCCGTAGAGGCAACGCCTTTGTGGAGTGGGACCACAGTTGCCGTACGCCACTCCTTGGGCACATATCCTGTGCTGAGGCTAAGATTAAACAGCTGCCTTATGTGCGGGTTTAGTTCTTCATTGAGTTCATGTAGCACACAGCCGGGGACCCCATCCGGTCCCATTGATGCTGTGTTTTTAGCTTTAGAGAGAGCAGCTTTCACCTGCGCATTTGAGATGTCTGGGAGGCTACTCTCAGTTGGGATAGTTATCTCTCCTTTTGGGGGAGTGGGGTGAAGTTTGCACTGAACCTGTCTGCCAGTATGTTGGCAATGTCTGTGGGTTCAGTGATTTTTGTATCATTTTGGACTAATTCTGAGCATATCTGGGAGTTTCCACCCAGGTTTCTGACATAGCTGAAGAAGGCCTTATGATTGTCTTTTGAATCTATGGCAATTTTTCTCTCAAAGTTGGCCTTGGATGATTTTATGAGGGATCGTAGTTTCTTGCTAGTGCTGATCAAAGATGCCTTCCCTTTTTGGGATTTTGCTCTATCATGTAATAGCTTTCTCCTCTTATTGTAAAGTTTGTTTATGGCTGGGGTCCACCAGACTGGACGTTTGTCCTTGGTGGAAAGAGTCTTGGTTTTATTTGGGATTGCCTGATCCATGCAGTCCTGAAGGTGTTCATAGAAGGCATTTGTAAGGGCTTCCGCAGCTTGGGTTGTGGTTTCCATTGGCTCGGGGGCCTTGAAGGATACCACACCTGTCTTGAGTAGTGTGAAGTTTGCTTTAGAGAAGTTCTTCACTGTGGTCTTTTTTGTTTGGGGTGGGGGCGGGATGTGGACCTCTAGTGAGATTAGTTTATGATCTGATCTCACCAATGAGGGATATACTTCCGTGTGTTTGTAAGACGTACATTGCCAATAGCAGACCCATTCTTGAGGCTTATAACCTAAAGTTTTTTGTTTTTCTTAACATGTTATAGGTTTTTTGAACCAACTCAAATTTTCTCCTATGTTTCTACTTCTGTGAAAACTGAAACTGCGTGTTGGCATTACATTCTGTCCAGAAAAGTCATCAGTTTTTTTATTAAATATCTAGACTTATTAAAAGCATCTTTAGTTTAAGTAAATATCTAAACTTATTAACAATGTCCTTAATTTTAAATGTATTGTTATTTTAAGTAGTTACCAGTTGTAAAAGTCTTCCCTTAACATACTGGAAGCATATCTGAGTGCATTTTCTGAATCTGGCTTCTTATAGCCCCTTTGTAGAAAACCCGTGTTTTATTCTTTAGCCTTTGCCTGAAAGTCAAGTTCATTGCTACAGGGACATCTGGAGTGTAAGTATTGTGGCTTTGTAATAATACGTATTAACGTGTTTAGTACTGCAGCTTGGAACAGCCAGGTAATGAACTTTTAGCTTTTCTATTTAAGGTGGCATGCACTGAACTACCCAACTGTTTTGTCAATGTGACATCCTGACAGTTCACTTGTAAATATATAACACAAGTATTAAACCGACATTATTTAAATTCAGAGCCTGCAAGAATGTTTTCAGCTCATCTGCTTCTCCATTCCAAGTTAACCTGCAGACGTCTAGTGTCTCTGCCTCATTATCACACGAATGAGAAACCAGTTGTGTTCACTGTTGCAACTCAACTGACTTTTCTAAAGAGGCCATAAATAAATCAGCAAATATAATACCATTGTAGTTCCATGCATTTGTATATATTGTTTGCCTCCATAATAAAAAAAAAATGTGTTCTAATACTATACGTACCAGTTTCAGCATAACATTATTAAACTCAAGAGAATATATTTAAGATATATCCAACTAAAAGTAAATACCTTTTTACCCTTGTGTCATATGGAATACTTTGATATAAAGACTGTATATCCAGCGTGCACATAGAAGAATTAATTACAAATATATCATTCATCAATTGTAAAAAAGAAAGTTGGTAGTGTCTTTAAGCCTAGGTCTGATAAGGAGTAATAAAGGTTTTAATTTTGACACCAAAAAACAGAAAGAGGTTCAGTCAGATACCCATTTCATGGTACTGTTTTTCATCCTGGAATCAAGCTATAGATTTTGAATCTTAGAATATACAGATGTTATGTGATCCTATCTCTCACTTACATTCTGATTCGATAGGTTCGAGTCCCGATCTCCACGACTCATGCCGCTTTTGCCAAAGAGCTAAGAAGTTATTGGCTGAGCTTACTATGGATGCACTACCACCACCACCCAGATCCGCTTTGCCGTTTGCAAAGGCATTCTGGTCTTGAGCTGGCTGGTTGGCAGTTGGTTAAGTAGTGTTTTTCACTTCTTTTTCTCATTCTATAACAAAAAAGCTGACTGGGTATTTTTGACTGGAATTTTTGTGTGTGTGTGTGTTTGTGTTTGTGAGTGTGTGCCTCGGAATTGAAGGGCCTTTCCGTCAACTGTGTTTCGATCCCTCTCAGGGTTCTAGGATTCTTTTTAGTTAGGGGTTTTCTGTAATTGTCGAGTTATTTTTCTGTAATTGTCAGACTGTTAATCTTGATCGACCTGACCAAGCTAAAAAAAAAAAAAAAAGTCATTTAAAAAAAAAAAAAAAAAAAAAATAATGCCTGTATAATGTCTCCTCTCTAATTTAAGAAGCTTAATGAAGTAGCACTAGTTAAAATGTCAAATCACAATCACAGATGAGTTTCTCTGTGTATATTGTTTGGGCCAAACATTTGTGACCTTTTTGCTGCGTCTACATTCCTCGAGGTCCTCCCAAGAGAGAGCACAAGAAGGAAAAAAAAACCTTATTACGAAGAATAAAATAAACAACCTTTCCTTTTAAAAGCCTGGGCCTGGCCGGTTCTAATTCAGTCCAGCTTGGACCATTAAAAAAGACATAGCTATTCTCCAAACGCCTACGGGCACGAGAGTTTAGGTGGACGACCTCCACTTGATTGAATGGTCTTGGTAGATGGGGCTGGAGTCGGAGGCGAGTCTGAGGCCGTCGTCTTCATCGGCTCGAGCCGACAGTCTGGCCGCATCCCACGGTCGAAGCAGACAGGTCCTCGATGGAACATAAGGTTACTTCGCACCGATGGAATTGAAGTTCGGGTGGTCGGGGCCTCACTCCTCTGAAGTCGCTCGATGCCGTCCCCTAGTCCCTTTGCCAGGTCGCTATCCTCACCTCGATTTCTAACTCGTCCATGAGGCTCATTTTTCATATGCGGTCAAGGCGGGCAAGCGGCAGGCACAGGCGCGTGGCTCACGGAGGAGATGCCTGGCTGGCTCCGTTTTTTTTGAGGCCTTCAAGTCTTCCTTTTTGCCGACGCTCCCTTGATGGGGTCCTCTGTGTTTTTGACCAAGAAAAAGAACACTCTTACCGGCTTGAGCAAAGAGGAAAGACTTTTATCTGATCTGGAGCCGTTAATTCCCTTTCCTTTCCTCCCTTCCCAAGGCTAAAAGGAGGAAGAGGAGGGTTCAATCAAAGAAAAAAAATCTCACAGCTCAACTCCCAGAGGATTTAGACTTCAGAGGCAGAGGGGAGGGGCCAGAAATTGAGAGGCCAGGCGCCCCCGGCCCAGGCCCCCCCGCTGAATCTGCTCGCGAATCCTTCAGTGGCTCTTCAGCCTCAGCCTTCATGAGGATTGCGGGCTCTGTTTGCTGCTCTGCCAGTCGATTTGCCCCTTCACCAAAAAGCCTAAAAGCTGGGGGTTACTCCAGGACAGATGGTGCTTCGGATAAGTGCTGAGGTTACACCCATTCCTCACACACACCACACCCACCGTCCAAAAAACCCCGGACCCCCCACAGTCAACAAGGAAAAGCCAGCCGGTGGAAGCTTTCAAAGCACTAGAAAAAAGGAGTCATCCTACAGACTACAGACCAGATCGGATCGGAAACTACTCAACTCTGATTTTTAGTGCCAAACCAAGGACCCTGAGACCCATTTTGGCAAAAATTGCAGCAAAAACTTGTCCAAGTCATGAAGTCAAATTCGGGCTCACTTTTTACTCAAATCATTCCCCATTGTGGAAGAAAGATGTTTTGATGTGATCCATAGATCTATCGCCTATCTATACATCACATACACATACATCAGGCGCCCAGTCAGGGATCTGCTTTCAGCCTGGGGAGACAGTCATTTCCATTTTTGTGCCAGGATCCTCACCAAGTGTCTGGCAGTAGTGACTGCTCACCTGAGGAGTCCTAGGATGCTCAAGTCTCGAGTTCTGACGACTGGCTCCCTATCTGACCCACTGGCTCTGCACTACACCATCAACCTACTACTAACCTATCTCTGGGGGTGCACTATCTGGTCCCTGTTCTGGTCATTTTCTGTCTAACTGCTCAGGTCGCACTGCTTCTAAGACATATGAAGATCATAGGAGCAGAGATAAACTCAAAAAACTTCAAAGATCTTCCTTCAAACCATTCAAGTCCAAGTCAAACAAGACCTCAAGTCAGTCCCTGCCCTGCTGAGCCAGATCCAGCCTTGTAAGGATGGTCCTGCAACTTTTAGCTCTGTTCTCTGTCTCCTAGTTCCTCTGACAGATTGCACATGAGGTGACACTTCAGTGGCTGCTTCAGTGGCTGTCCCTTTCAGGATCTCCTCACGGGATCTCCCCATTAACATAACGTGCAAACAAACAAACGAAACAAGGCTTCTAACATCCAATCTGAATCAGGGAAGACTCACTGTCGAGGAAGACCTTTTGTTGATAACATCCCTCCACCGTGACAGGGGGGGCATTGTCTGGGCAGGTCAGTTCAGGTTCTTTGGCTTCCAAGCGAAAAGATTCTTCATCATCAATGTAAGGGCTGAGCATTTCTCCAATGTGTCCTCCCAAGTCTCCACAAGTTTCTCCTCAAGGCATTATCATATCCACACAGGTAACATGACAAGTGGTATGGCACTAAACACAGACAACGGGTCCCTTGTACGAACAATTGCAGAGACAGGGAATGGGAGTGTGGGAATGGGCCGCAGCTTCCAGGCCATGTGGTAGTGGCCCACATTCCAGGAAAATGGTTGCTATTGGCAGACAGACTGAGCAGGACTATTCTCTCCCTGTCTAGTGGTCCTGAGCGAAGTCTCCAGATTCTCAGTTCAAAAGATGGGAGCAGTAGCAGTCAGAGTTTTTAAGATGGGGAACAGTGCTGCAGAGGTTCGACCTGTTTACTCCAACCACCTGGCCACTACGATGCTTGGTAGTTTTACCTGCCAACAGGAGAGGCTTTTGCTTTGATGCTCTAGTCCACCCTTGGCCCACAGGACTGCTTTCCCAATTCCCTCGGTTCCTCCTCCACAAAGTCATCAGAAACGCTAGCCAGTGGTTCCTCCCTTACCTACAGAACATACTTCTACTCGGTCCTTGGTTTTTGATCTAACTCCTCGACCTTCTGTTTCATCAGTCCTTCAACAGCACCAGTCCTTTCCACCTTGCGGTTCATCCTCTTCTCCCTCCACTAGACCCAACTCACACCTTTGGACCAGGTTTTTGAAATTTCCCACAGCCCACAAACCCACCTACTCACCAGGGAAGATCAGTTTAGTTGGGCGGAAGTCATCTCCTAGCTCAAATCCAGATCACTAGACCCTATTAGGTACTCGGATCACAATTTGAGGTCTGGCCTTCAGACCCTATCTGCTTTTAACCAAGGACTCAGTCTTAAATTTTGATTCCAAATAGCAGCTATCATGTTTACCCATACTTTTAAAGTCCACACCATTGAAAGGCAGCAAGCAGTGTAATCCTTCTCTGAACCATGCTAGGCTTGCAGTTTATGTAAAACTTTCATCCCATCCTGTGCCCCTTGATTGCCCTTTTTTTACTTAACATCTGCTCCTTGAATCTTGATCCTGTTGCTTTGCCTTGCCATCTTAACCCTGCTAAACTGCTGCTTACATATACTACTTGATATCTGCTTTCTAAAATATTTCAAGCCCTGCCAATCAGACCACCAAGAAACTGGATTTTTCACAAGGATAGAGTATATCACTATTTTCAATCCATCTCTTGTTCATCTCCAAGTATCCATCTCATTCCATCCAACTTTTAGCTACCAGTTTGTTTCCAACTTTGTCTAATTCTCGGAATCAAACTTGCATAAATTGACCTTCACAGGATCAAACAAATTCAAAATTGGACACATACAAACAAATTTTTCAATATTCTCAGATCTTAAACCCTTTTTGCATAATAAACTTACCAAATTAGATATTGGCTGAGAGATGCCAATCAGATTAGAGATTGTATAAAACCATCGCCAACAACTCATTGCAAGCAACTTTACGGTGCATAACTAAGCTCACTCTACTAAGCCTATCCAACATCTTAAATGCTTTCATTTATTACTCTGGCTTCACTATGGCTATATATGGCTACTTGGTCCAAAATTCACTTTTTCATCATTATATAAATTGGATTTGTGTTCCGACATTCCAGTGAGCATCATTTGATTCCCAGTATAACTTGAGTGTTTTCACCCTCCAGACCCAGGATTCAGGTGTTAGGTCACATAACGCATTTAGTTTAGGAATGTAGGCCCTGATAGATCAGGGCTAGATATATCCATTCCTACTCACTCCATAACTTGCATGTTTGGGATCTGGAATCTTACATTCCTAATACTATTCATAACTTCCCTCATTTTTTTTCTTGGATCAAAGAGATTAGATCTACTTTGAGTTCTCACCATTTTTTATCTTGTTTCAATTCAGATGTTTGAGTTCTATGGATCCATGTCACTAGATCTATGGGATGTGCATGTAGCAGTGAGCGGATATGCATAGCTCAGCTACTAAGTGGAGAGACTTCGGCTAAGTTACAGTCAGAAGTCGAGCCTAGAGATGCCCGAACCCACTGGTCAGAAATCGAATTTGGCATAATGGAAAAGTTTTGTGGGCTGCTTACTTCTGCCATCAGTTGCACTTTAAGATGTTCAGAAATGAAATTATTACTTACTACCTCAGTAAAAAAGTATAAATAAAGTCTGGAGCAGGATCCAAAAGTAACTGCTGACAGCATATAAGACCAGCTAATTCTCTTTGTATTTCTATATCATAATTGCCAGAATCTACCTTGCCACAGCTACACCTATATCAGCTTAAATCAGCGTCACATGTTTATTTACATGTATTGCATTTAAGTGAACATAAAGCAGCTTTTTCTGCTATTGCCATAGTCTTTAAAAACAGTAGTCTGATTAGTATGCAACTCCTTTAACATTAATTTGCTCAAACTTTTTAAAATTTTTAACTGGAGGGTATGTGGTGGTTGAAAGATCATTTGTCTGAAACAAGGCTGTGAGTTTGTATCTGAGGTATTTTTTGATTTACTGTGATCCCAGAATTCTGAATTCAGTGACCTGTAAAATTAGTAATGACAATTACAGTTTTGAATTTAGAAACATAAAATGACCAAACAAAGTTGAAACCTTTATTTAAAAAATGTTTTTGAATATCAGTAGTAAGATTAGAGGATAAATTAACCAATAAATTGCCTGTAAAATCACTGTTGAAGTCATCTGTGTGAACATACACATGGTTTCCTAATCTGTTTTATGGCCCGTCTTCTAAAGAGGTAGAACTACATTAGGTAATTTATCAGTAGGAAAGGAATCCATAAAATAAGGTTCAATATTTGTATTAGAGGACATGTCACAACCACAGTGTTCCGTTTAAAACAGAAGTAACACGCTTCCTGTTCAGTCTAGTACAGTACTCTTGTATATCACCTTTATTAACAAAACAAACATCATGTTTACAATTTTTCCAGCTAATCCAAGTTATTTATTTATTTTTTATAGTCATTGCAGTCCCTATTACTTTTTTTTATTTTACCAGTTCAGATTTTGTGTTGTTGAATTTTGTTCCAAAATGTAGTGCAAAACGTATCATAGTGTGGCTCCTGTACATTATCAGTACACATGTTCATATTTTCATTATTTGTTCTTCATAATATGAAAACAGTAATTAGAAAACGTTTTGAGGCAGTTTGTTGATTTGACTGCTGCTTATTCATAAAGGTTTTGTTGTTGGTACCAATGCCAAGTTCTAAGTAAACCTTAAGACCTCTAGGTATCATGCTAGCATTTAAATATATTTTTGCCCTACAACTGTGAGTAGTTTCTTTGTCATCTGTATCACTTCCTTGAAAAATGAACAAATTCTCACATTTCTAGCTTATATTCCAGATGCAGTCCCACACTCAGTACTCACTGCCCTGTTTGCTGTATTCGAGAGACGTGATGTCATCCTTAACACTTGACAGCATGGCTGCAAGGAAGTAGATCTCTTGGAGTTGTTTTAGTTGAAATAAGAACACACATAGAGTTAACTCACAAAGGGCCATCCCTATTACAGTTTTGCATAGAAACAAAACATATATCTCCAGCAGTGATTCTGGCACCCCCAGCTAAACCTGGAACATTCAGGAACTAGTCTAAGGGTAACCTCCTGCTATTAAGTGAGAAACTGGCAAAATTTCAAGCCCCCATAAACCCTGAGAACATTTCTGCTTATGCAGAGCTGTTAACAGAAACCCTGTACAAGCATAGAGGTAGCTGTACCCACCAGGAAGAAGTACAGAACTAACTCAAAAACAAGCCACCCTGGTGGAATCACAAAAATCAGTCTGCTGTATAACAGGAAGAAGAAAAGCATGGCAAAAAGGGCAGATCATGCCTACTCAACCTGGTGGACTTCTTTGAGAAGGTCACTGAGGCAATGGATGAGAACAGGGTCACTCACGCTGCCTGCCTTAACCTGGCCAAGACATTTGACGCAGTGGCCCACTTGTTGACAAACTCAAGAGGTTAGGTGCAGGCCCGTATGTCACCCAGTAGATGGCCAACTGGCTCACAACCAGGACCCAGGAAATTGGAATTGGGAGTCCACCTCTACAAAGAGAACAGTCATAAGTGGAGTCCCTCAGGGATCAATCCTTGGACTGCTCCTTTTTGGCGTTTGCTTCTTGGAAGTTGGGGCCAATATCAGTGGTCTCTGGCTGACTGGATTTGCAGATGATTGTAAATTAGGAGCTGTCATTAAATCTCACACTGACACAAATGTTCTACAGCAGAGGCTGACACAGACAAATAACTGGTGTCAGGGCCATGGACTAAAACTAAATGTCAAGAAATGCATAATAGTATCCTTTGGGAAGTCATCTTTCCCTGGTTACTGTCATATTGACAACACACCCCTTAGAGTTGACCTGGTGGTCAGGGACTTAGGAACACACATAGATAGCAATCTAGCCTTTGATCATCATGTCTCTACAGTAGTGAGGAAATCATTCTATATTGTGCAACTTATAAACAAAGGTATGTCATCTAAGTCTAAAGAAGTCATTGTTCCACTGTATTCAGCATTCATTGGACCGATCATTGAGTGCAGTGCCCCCTTTGGTATGTACCTAGCCAGGCATATTCAACAATTGGAACGTCACAGAGGTTCCTCACTAAAAGAATACAAGGAGTAAGTAATATGTCCTGTGTAGACTGCCTCAGGGCCCTATCTCTGTATTCTGTCTCCTGCAGGCTTTTGAGGGGTGATCTATGGCTGGCATGCAGGGCATTGTCAGACCCCACTCTAATGGACCTCTTGCATGTCCACATGACAAACAGCACCAGAATTACCCAATCTAAAGACTTAAACCTTGCCTGTGATATAAATAGGACCTGCTGGAGAGATAAGTATGTATCCCAGAGACTACCCCATCTATGGAACAGGCTTCCCATACATGTGAAACAGAGTTCCTCCCGGGCCCAATTTGGGTGCAACTTGGACTATTGGATGGGAAAACAGAAATTCATCCCTGGTTTACCACCTTTGTCTCTAATGGACAGAGGTAACCTGTAAATGGTTCATATCCCAGGCCCATGCTTACACTTATTAAGGGTATCAGAACTTGTCAGAGATTTGGGATGCATGGCTAGGCTTAAAAAGACCCTTGTGGTCATTAGTCTAATAAAACACCTATGAACAAGTAAAAGTCAAAGTAGATGCACTAAAAATCAACTTATTAAAGGCAATTTCTCAAACTTGGAAAATACAGACTGGTGTCATGTATAGCATTAAAAGTGCTATCTAAAGTGAAATCAGGTAAAATCATTGTTTTATATGACAAGCATTCACAGGAATTTGACTCCACTGACAAATCAAATTCAAAATATGAACTACAAAAGAGAGAAAACAAACAATTTCCAATATTTTTCACCAGATAATCTACATATTATTGCAGCATATATGGAATACTTTATCATTTAAAACATTAAATACCAATGTCCCGTGTAACTGCGGTGGTGGTGCCGCGGTAGCGTTGTCGCCTCATAGCAAGACGTTATCCCATTCGATTCTCAGCTAGAGCGTCTTCTGTGTGGAGGCATACGTGAATGGGGCGTGCCTTCGTTGAAGGTTGTACGTCAGGGCTGGTAACCCGGTATGTAAAAATCCACTACCAATCATTAGCGGACCGGAGTTCCGCTGTGGCAACCCCTAACTGGGAAAAGCCGAAAGACACAAACAAACCAATGTCCCGTGTAAAAAAAGTGATCATGAATATTCTGAATAACAGTGAAGCTACTGCCTGAGTTGAGCTAATTCCAAACTTGAAATTCAATATGAAAAACAGTATTAACAGGCAGACATAACTTAACATCAAATCATGCATTAGCAAATGCATAACAGTGTGTGATCTACAAGTTATTTTAGATATTGCAGTTAGTTTTTCAGTAAACTCTTTTAACAAATTAAACTAAATCAGAAGTATTCTTTCATCCAGGTTTTTACAGCTCCTAAATTAATAATCCACATTGTGTTGTTTTCTGTTTAAGTGTTTATGCTTATCAGAGATAGATAGCCCTTTACTATGTAGTGTCCAGAATGTGTATACTGCAGTGCAGTATTCTAGTTTGTATTTATATAAGATGCTTTTGCCTTCTTTTTTCCTTATGTAAAGGAAATTATTTTTTAGTTATTAAAACTGATATATATTAATATATACGATAAAATAATTATGAATTAATCTTATTATTAAAGAAATGAGTCTTTAGACACTCTGCCTCCCCCCTCAGCAAAAAATAGATAAGTAATTAGTGCTAAGTTTCCTTTATCCCCCCCCCTTTTTTTTTTAATTTTTCCTACAAAAATGAAAATGTATGCAGCTCCATATTTCCATGTACCCGACAGAAAATTGCCGGGTATATGGACTGTTAACCTGTGAGGGAAATCTATCACCCAAGATAGTAGCTAAAACATAATGCTAGTTCAGAAACAGACCCAAAATAAATAGTTTTTTAGACTACACTTTGAAGACAAGCAAAATGCTTGTATCAGAAGTGTATATATATATATATATATATATATATATCTCCCTTCAACGTCATCCAACATAATTCTAAATTCAATACATAAAATATTGTATTTAAAAAACATAAACTCATTATTATAGATGATACAAGTATGGAGTGGAATGAACAGTGCTCAGCCAACTACTAGACTGATATTCACATGCAATCTCTCAGATAGCAATCAAGGGAACAGGCCAAATCCTTTTTTTTTTTACTCAAATGATTTTTATTTTGATGAAATAACACAATAATTTAATACATTCATAGCATTCAATAACTATTTACAGTATTTACATTCAGCTTGACAAAAAGGATTCAGATAAAAACATTTGTAGTTAAATAATAAGTTAATATGTAAACTATGATAGTTAGGAAGAGTTTGGTTCCATCTGTAGGGTATCAATCAAATTCAAAACTTTCCTCCACGGGCTATTAACCAGTGGCTTAGGAAAAGTTCTTAACTCTCTAGTTCTTTTCTCCATTAGTATGCATTTCTTTAGTGATGATAGGAATTCCTCCATTGTGGGTACAACATTAGAGTTCCATCTTCTAGTTATACATTTTCTGGCTATTGCTTACATTGTCCACAACAAATACAGGTCATATTTCTTCATATTACTATTAACAACATTCAATAAAATTAAGGACTTTGTCAAAGCAAATATATCAGTATAGATAACTTGAAGAAATTTGTTAATCTCATTCCAATATGGTTTAATATTAGTACAGTCATAAAAAATATGAGACCAGTCAGCATTAGTGGACAGATGACATCTCCAACATAACTTGCTGTTTGAAGGGTTCATTTTTTGAGAGTTTCTCAGGTGTCAAAAAGGATCGGTGTCGAAATTTCCAATGAAAAATCCTCCAGAATTACGAATAAGAAGTTAGTTTAACTGAAAATAAAATGTTTGTTGTATCTTCCATTGATAATGATACTGGACCAGGCCAAATCCTGATAACTGCAAATATGCTACCCATCTCAGTCAAACCCTATATTATCTACCTAAACTCTGAAATATAGTAAACAATCACCTCAAATACTGTTCCCTTGCAGTATTCCTGAATATATGCTACATAGCATAATTTCTGAATTTCAGCTCACTGAATGAAATTTGTGTGTGTGTGTGTGTGTGTGTGTGTGTGTATGCACATATATATACACACACACACACACAAATACACACACTTGGTCTTTCCCCTGCTTTTCCACATTTCATGACATAAAATACATTCTAAAGTGGGTGCTTTCCCACCTTAGAAACCATCTTGCAGGAAGCTTTCACCTCTAGAGAAAACTGGCTAAATAAATCTCAATTGCTCTTACCAAACTAATCCTATTCTTCCTAAAGACATAAATCAAAACAACAACTGACCTTAATATTATCTTCTCAAACAGCACAAAAATTTAAAACGTCACCAACACAAAATTACTAGAAGTTATCATTGATAAGTTAAAATTTGATTTGCAGATTGATACTGCAATCAAAAAGACACACAGCAAACTAGGCTCTATACAGAGCAAAACAACTGCTAAGTGATCATAATAAAAATAGCTGCCACCTCCCTTTTCCTTCCTACCCTCCTACATGCCTTAGTAATATTCACAAATCTCATCTCTTCCATAAAACATTTAACTAAAAAGCTCCTACAACTGTTTGTGTCTTTCGGCTTTTCCCGGTTAGGGGTCGCCACAGTGGAACTCTGGTCCGCTAATGATTGGTAGTGGATTTTTACGTACCGGGTTACCAGCCCTGATGCACAACCTTCAACGAAGGCATGCCCCATTCACGTATGCCTCTACACAGAAGACGCTCTAGCTGAGAATCTAATGGGACAACGTCTTGCTATGAGCTGACAACGCTACCGCAGCACCACCACCACAGTTAAAAAGCACCTACAACACAATTAGCAAATTCAGCTTCAGCCTCCCAAACTGCTGCCATCACTGCACTGTCTCCCAGCTACTCACAGCATGCAAAATAGTTTACCATCCACTTAAAACACCCTCACTGTCTAATCTCCAACTAGAAACCTAAGATCCTCAGAACTTAAACTAACTTTTGCTAATTAGTATTATATTATGGTGACTTGTTATTCTCTGTTGCCATCTGCAAGGTATGGAAGGAAGTTCCAAACCACATCAGGCATTTAAATAACCTGCAACAATTCAAATTCACCGTAAAATATCACCTGGCAACTAATAAACTGTGCAACCATATCTACAGTTTGAAGTATGCAATCCTAACGCTGTCCACTTTGGATACTGTACAAGTGTATTAATGTAGTATTCTTTTATTTGACTCACAATATCTTTAAAACACATATTTTCTTAATCTGATATGCTTGGTAAATAATGTTTGTTGACTGCTTGCTTTAAAATACTTTGCAAAGAATGTTTGTTGATTGTTTTATTTTGAATTGTCAAAAATGTAGTTTTATTCTTGTTTTGGAGCTTTTCTCCCCTCGCCTCCACTGAAAATGGGTATTTCAGTTCCCAGGTGGACTTTCCTAGTAAAGAATAGCAAATAATAAGTAATTAAATAAGTAATAAATAATGGCCCCCATGCAAGGGCAAGCTGTATCCTATAAAAAAAAAAGATAAGAATACGGGAAAGGACAACTCCATTACAGTGCACCAGATAAAAGCAAGGGACACAGCTTGGAAGATAAGAATAAAACACCAGGTTAGAATATGTCAGTGACCAAGAGGCAGAATATGTTGGTTTGCTGCATTTAAAACACTTGGACAACCCAAACAATTTTGACAAGCCACCAAAGCTATAGCCATAAGTGCAATATTTCCTAAAACATTTGTAGGACATGTACTTAATGTATTAATTTTGGAATTTAAGCAAAACAGTACCTCTCCTTCCCCACCTGATACAAAGCTATTTGATTATACCACCTTTGCACTGTAGTCCATTCCCAAAAATCACTCCTGAGACACACTCTGCTTTTTTGCATCAAATAGTCCATAATACAAAAGCTATTTGACAGTAAGGAAAGCAGCTTTAATCATGACTTTCACATTATTCTTCCTGTAACACTAACACTTGGTAGCCAAATATTGTTTGAACACTAACTTTCATCTGCAGTCTGACTGTGGCTAGAGGGTCCACTCCCCACAGCTCTAAACACACACACAATAATATTTCAACATGCCAAGGTGTACTGTGCCTCCACAACTGTCACCCAATTGCTGACTTATGGCACCTTGCAAAGATGCTTGAGAAGCTTGTTGATGAACAGACTTTGGCACACAGTACATAACAACCATATATGAGCTGACTAATTAAATGCATGCACACACAGATATAGGAATGCTCAGTATTCCTTGTTCTGAAAAGACAATTTGAAACAGTGGATTACGCACTGTTGTTAAATAGCTAGCCAGACAAGGTCATACCATGGTGGTGTCTAACTAACAGAGCATTTTGTGTCATAGGATGTTTATTTGTTTCATAACCAGTGTTTTGTCTAATTTGTTATAATTATTTAAACTGCAGATTTTTTTTTCTTTTTGAAGATTGTAAAATTATTGTTCTTAAAATGTCTTGTAATAATTTGGAGCTTTTCTCCCTGGACCTCCACTGAAAATGGGCTTCTACCCAGTTGGACATTCCCAGTAATCAAGTGTCAGTCAATCAGAAAGACGATCTGTCAATAAAGGGATACCAAAACTGTCTTCTGTTTTAATTATTTATTAATAACCTACTATGAGAAGGGACTAACATAAACTGCCTACTTTGTGTAGCTGGTATTGTGCTAATAAATGTAGGCAAAATGATTCATAGACTCATAGATTAGTACTAGACTAACTGCTTTTTTTGGGGCCATTTCAAGCATAGCTAATTACCCCAAGTGAGACTCGAAACCTGCACCTTGTGTCTGTAAGGTAAACATCTTAACCATTATGCTAACTTCCCACCAGAACACCCAGATCTCTCAATATGGTACTCTACAGTGACTATAATTTGTTGTGAAGCCACAATGGTACAGCAGTAGCATTGCCTCACAGCAAGAGGTTCTCCTGTTCGATTCTCGGCTGGAGCGCCTTCTGTGTGGAGTATGCATGTCCTCCCCACGGTCGAGTGGCCTCCGAAAGACATTTGTGAATGGGCATTTCTTCGCTGAAGGTTGAGCATCAGGCTGGCAACTCGGCACCATAAAAAATCTACTGCCAATCATTAGCGGACCAGAGTTCCGCTGTGGCGACCCCTAACTGGGAAAAGCCGAAAAGACAAACAACAACAGTGACTGTAATTTATTATGGTACTGGCTGACTGTAAACAAATTAGCCATAAATGCTACCAGTACAATAGTGATGCTGTTTGGTACCTCCAAAACTAAAAGGCGTGCATGGTCTAAATGTAAGTGCTCAGAGTGCCGTGATTACTCTCAGGAATTGGGGAAAAGGGTTTGTTAAGCACTTTTCTGACATCAAGAAGGTGCCTAACAAATTTTTGTTAAACACCCTTTTTGTTATGCTCTTGTCTTGTGCTAAAGCATTAACACTAGTCATAAGCCAGTACAGAAGAGTACCAGAAAGCTTTTAAATGTTCACTTGGATTTTTTAAATCTAAATGAAGTATTTAACAGCTTCACAGTGCTTATCTTTGGTGACCTCTCTTTCCGTGGCTGTGGTAAGTGTGTTACAGCTTTCACTGCTGTAATAAACTTTGCACAACCACACATTTTATACGTTTTTCTTTCTTTAACTTTTGTAGGACATGGGAGCAGGTAAAGCTCCATGCACTACAAAGATTTATTATTGGGTCTCTCATCATAACCCACCTTGTTATGTATTCTTGACACATATATCAAGATTCAACACTCTGACTTCACTCGCAAGGTGAATTTTTTTACTTCCATGTCTTGAACACATAAGCTTGGTTGTGATCAGAGACCCACTCATAATCCTCTGTATTAATTACCCCCGTGTTCCTCTACTATCCTGTCTAACACAGCAGAGATACTTGGGAATGACAGTTCAGCAGGGTGTTGTTCACACTGGGTGCTGAAATGGAAACTAACAAAGTTATGTTATAAAAAAAGTGTTGTGTATGCAAAGTCTAAAATTTCTAGTCATACAACATAACCAATGTACTGATCTCCATACTTGAAGAATGACAACCAGTAATTGATTTGCTTTCTTCCAAACTACTTTCCCTGATTCAGACCACTGCAAACCAATATACTATGATATATAAGCCTTGACAGCCCTAGAGAGCATTGGTGTGTCACCTTAAAAAATAGTTGATTGGCTAGAGCCTCACTGCTGGTAAATACAATGACATTTATGCTGCTTTAACTGAATAGCTGTTCACTTATTAATAACCGATTATTCACAAGAGAGAAGTCCTACTTTCTGTGGAATACAGATGACTTGCAGCTGATAAGACCCTCATTTTAAACTGTCAGTGAAAAAAAACTTTCACAGACATTATCCCACCTTGCCAGAATGGTGTCCCTGAGAATGCGAAAGAAAAATCAAGAAGAACTGAGAATCTCACATTTGGAAAGAAAACCAGTGTTGTTTTTTTAGGAATGTTTGATATTAATACTATATTAGTACATGAAAATCGCAGAATCTATCAGTTATTAGGATATTAAAATGTTTCTGTTCAAATAGCACCCGAGCCGTGGAAAATCACAGTACTGTATATACGTGCTACTTCATGTCATAATTGAGAACTGCCCAGAGCTTTGCCTGTTATTTTTGCCCTGTCCCTCATAAAATGTTTGAATTTCTGGTAAATCGTTAAACTTTATAGTCAGTGAATAATACCAAGCATTAGAGTTTCATACTTATTATTATTCAGAAATCGCATGTTGATCCAAACCTCATTGCTCTATTTATTAACTTATGAATTAGAGTAATATTTTAAAAATTGTCCCTGATTTTGCTCCATCCCCCAGTTATGTTATACTTTATCCAGAATTCTTGAACAAAGAAGTTGATTGGCATACTTTGTATGTGTATATCATACATATATACTGTAGTCATCATTTACATACATTTTGCTTTGTAATAGATACAAAAGGTTTTTATAAGTTTGAATTTACTGTAGATGCATGACTGTAATGCTAAACTGTTTCTTCTCTAGGAACTGTAAGACTACTATATCAGTCACAGTATCCAGCAGTTGTTAGGACAGTAGAATGTTTGTGTTCAAAGTATTATGTGGCCCTCAGGTAATTACAATGCTGTACTTACATACTGCTCCATATGTGTATATTGTACATGATGTTTAAATAAATTTTTCTGTGCTACAGAAGCTGGATAGTAATGTTAAACTGGTTCTGCTGATGATCTGTATGTACTCTGGTAGTATGCAATGATAGTATTCTAAGAATATACTCTCATTAATGACTTTGTAAATCAATGTTATGTGTAAACTAATGACTGTGTAACAGTGTCATTGTAGCTGTCTTCTTTTTGTGCAGATTTTTTTATCTGCCTTGTACAGCGTGGCTGTAAAGGGTCCTTGGACCAGTTCACTTAGCAGACTTAGAAATATAAATAAATAAATAAAGGATGGAATTGCATTATGGAATGCATATTTTTCTCTTTTTTAACATGGCTTAGTGGCCTATTCATTGGGGTAGGATTTGCTTCAAACTATTTGCTGTAGAATTATTTTTGCTCTGTATAGTAGTTTGCCTTTTTGCTTACAGATTTGTACAGTGGATTTGCTTGTTGTATTCTATGCAGTGCAAATATAAATTGAGAAGTAACCTTTAGCTATTACTTGTAGTGTCTACACAAGAGAGTTAACAGAGAGAACAAGAGACAGAATCTACTCCCAGGAGAAACACACAGGTGGTGTGATACACAGTGTATTCTCAGGGCATATAGAAAATGCAGTTTGCTTACTGACAGTGCACAAATTTTAAGTTACTCTTTGGAAGCAAGAGATTTAATGCAATAAAGTACATCAGAAATGTGTTTAGGACCAATGACAGTCGTACAAGTGTTGTGCTTCTTTTTATAAGGATTTTGATGTGCAAAACCATCAAAGCAGTTTTGCAGATATGATGCATCATTAAAAGAACTAGTTCATGATTAAACTATACCTGTGTATTTCAGCCTTGCCTCTTAAACAGCTAAATTTTAATTTGGAGAATTACAGCTTTAACCCTGTCAGTTCTTATGAAATACTGCTTTATAGCAGTTTATTGGGGCAAGTTGCATCCTGATGTTACCAAATGTTAAAACAGACAGCAGGTAATGACACTAGAGAGGGGGAGGAGCAGATTGTCCTGCGAGGAAAGCAGAATGTGGTGTAAGATTGCTGTGGGAGCTTGGGACCTCATTAAAGCATGACTTGGGCGCAATTTTGCCGTGTGCTATTAGCAGCACCTCTTCAAGGATTCATAGAATTTTCTGGTATCATTGTTCATTTGGATTATTCATATGAAGGAAAAGTCATAAATAAATGTAATTGCAAGCAGCGAAAGCATAATTTTTATCTTTAAGCTACAGCAGTTGATATTAAAAGTAAGTCCTGGCAGAGCTGCTATCTGGTCATAAAGTGAGTGAATCTTTTTAAATATTCATTAATTATAGTTGAACAAAGGAGGGACTAAGATTTGTAAATAATGTGGCAGCTGTACTCCCTTGAAGTCTCTTGGCCTGGAGTCTCCTCACTCAAAAATGTTATTACAATTTGAAAGCTTAACAGAAGCTATGCCAAATTACTGTGTCAGAGAGAAGTTGTTTTGGCAGGAGAAATAGCGGGGTTAAATACTGAAACCATCTGCATGGAACTTAATAGCATTTGAGTAAAGCCTGACCAGCAGCCTGTTAAAAATGGTCAGTATGAAAAAAAATAAAATGCTGTGCAGTATATGCTTTACTATACCCATATAAATTCTTTCTATGCAAAGAGACAGGTATGAGAAAAAGATTTTGGAACTATTAACATTTTGTTCTGACAACATATTGTATAATTTTCCTCAGTTACCAATGACTTTCATTTTTTTCTGTGGTCTGTAAACCCTGCCATCTGTTTTCAGGTAATGACCCACAGATACTCTGCTATACTGTATGTCCTTCTCTTAGTCTTTTGTGTCATAAAACTAAACATTTAGCCAGTGGGGAAGAAGCAGTATAGTGTCTTCTCAATTTCTAGTTACAAGTGGGCATGAAAGCATTGTAACTTAGTAGCTTATTAAACCCAAATAAAAAGACTACTACTGTTACGCCGCAACTCAACTAAGTTATTAAATCACCTCTGTATTTTACCATTTTCTGTTAGTGGAACAGCTTGGCATTTCTCCCATTTATTTCTTTCCTACCTTCTCCAGTGATCAGTTTGTAGTGACACATAGATATCGGTATATCTGCTTTCTGGATGGATGAGCTATTTCTGATGTTAAATACTGTGCTACATTCCATATCTTGTCATTCTTCCTGTTAGCGTATAATCCCTATCAAAGACACACACACACGGGTGTTAGTGTTGCTGTGTGAAAGAAATCAGAGTCTTCTAAATCTACTTTCCTGTATGTATTTATATTCTATATATATATATATATATATATATATATATATATATATATATATATATATATATATATCTTGTCTCATGTACTGTAGGAAAAGTTAATTGAACTTAAATATGTGGAATTATTCCCAATACACCTTCACATTTCCAGTGCTTGTTATGGGTTTTCAGAGGCTAACTTAAGTTTTGCATTTCTTTGTCATTTTATTGTTACATGAGCTTTCTGAGCAGATCTTGCCAGGATTATAAATTTAGCTAGTGATCTAACACTGAAGTTCCATCCTCATCCTTATTGGAACTAAGCCCAGCATCTAAAATGTTACCAGGTTATCTGGACCTCCCCTTTTACCCACAGTACTTTGTTACTAAAGACTGTCCCCACATCTTTTTTGCTATGAGTAAGATGCAGTCACAGCTGAAATGGCCGCTGGCTACCATTTCTGTTTATAATGTTGTAGGTGTATTTTTATGATTCTTCATCAGGATTACATTGATTTCAGTTAATTTATTATCTTGGCTGTTTCCAACCTCTAAACTTTTTTTTTGTAAGGTTGGTGTTTGCAAGTTTTTGTTTGGGTTAGAGTCAACACCCGTTAATAAAGATTGCTATGCCTCCCCTGCACCATTTATTACTGGATGATAACCCTAATGCTGCCCCTTCTCTTAACCCTAACCCTACACCTTACCTTCATAAAAACTTTCCTATAATACTGCCACTGCACAAGAACACTCAAACAACACTATCTCTATCCCCTAACCTAACTCAAAAATACACAAACTTGCACACAAACATATAACACCCTTCCTTCAGTCAACCCCAAGCCTATAACTCACATACAGATGCACAAGCAGATTTACTTTCATATGTCCGACAGCCACATCCTGGAAACTGCTGCTACGAACTGCAAACTGTGAAAACCGAAGTGCCAAATTGCAAAATCTTGCCCCCTTTTTGACCCATGGTAGCAGTTGTTTCCACTGTGGAGCGATTGGAAATGTCGAAATTCGATTTTTTTTTACGTTTAGGGAAGTCGGTGAGACAGAATTTGCATAAATGGTTCATGTATCTGCACACTCGAAGGATGTGCTTTCAAGCATATGAAGGTTAACCAGACAAACACGCTCACCCCTCCAACTCCTCTTATCTGTCTCAAGATTACACACCATCAGCATTTCCACCACTTGGCTATCTATAGTGTTAACATTAAACCATGCCCCCTGCATTTGTTGAAGAAATGCCATTTGACAGAATGCAGGGGACCCATATATATAAACTCAGATCAATACACATTTGGTAGAAAAATTTTTGTGGGTGTAAAGAAAGAGAAGATGCATAAACGAGTGAATGCTCATTTGTGTGAATCACTTATGGTTGAATTTAGTTTTATATAGTGAAGGTAAGCAGGAGTGTGCAGGAAAATTAATGTTTAATTGAAAAAGTGATGATTGTGAAGATGTGCAAGACTGTTAGAGTAGCAGGTGTGAAGATGCAAATGTTCACAGAATAGGGTTAGATAAGGGGGTAGATTCAATATTGTGCATGTGTTGTTTGTGTTCTGTGTCCTTTTGCTTTATGTAGTGGTACTGTTAGTGGAAATATTTTTAATAATGTAATGTGTAGGTTTGGGACATGGGGAGGAATAGAGTTATGGTTAGGGTTAACACACAGGAATGAGTAAGATGGCACTGGGTGAGGGAGGCAGAGCTTTACATTTCTGAGAAAGTAACACTTTGAGCCTTCTGAGATAAAAAAGCATAAAGGGAGAATGGCAACAGTTACAAAAAGAGTATTTTAAAGTTATGGAAGCATAAATGTTAGCATTGTGCAGTACTGCCAATAGATCTGAATCAGCAAGACAAGAAGAGGAGTAATATAGTAGTAGTACTACTATGACATAGTAAAATAGCAACCTTGAGTTGTGAAAGCAATTATTGGGGTTGGGAGGGTTCAGCATTCTTTCAGAAGCAGATAAAATAACAAATAACTTGCAAGGGGGGACAGGGTTTGTTAAATTGGATTACAGTCTAAGCTGTCACAAAACTACCATATGGCAGATGCCTTGGTTCACTGAAATCTTGATAGAATTTAAGATCAGTGCAACCGATCTGAAGAAATTGATAAGTAAGGCATATAAATGTACCAAGAAAAGAAAAAGGGTCTTACTAAGGGTAAAACAGAAATGGGAAAGAAAACTTAATGAGGAAATGATTGTTTTCTTTATACTATGTTTTACTTGTATTCTGCTTTCAATAGCATATTAAAACTAGGAAAGAGATCACATTTGTGTCTCTTGTGAGTCACACAGAAAAAGTTCTCACCCTCCCACCCTTGTGCTGTTCTGTTTTAAACTCAACTGTTTTTCTAGTTCCCTTCCCTTATGTTAATTTGAACACGTTTCCCTTCATCTCCCCTTTCATTGGCTGTTGTGAATAAGCACAGAATTATTCATTTTGTGAAATTACTCGCCTTCAACTATTTAAATTTATTGGCCATCCCACTGCATTCCATAGAGCCAGAACACAAATTTCCTAACCCCTTTCACTCTGTCTTGCTGTTTTAAACTTAGTGGCTCTCCACTTAGACAGCAAAAGCTTAAGTTACCCCCTCTTTCATATCTAACTGCTTAGTGCTCACTGCAGTGCTTATGATATTAACCAATTTTTTTCATCTTATCTTTAAAATCTGCAACATCCATTGCAAGACCACCAGTTATTGGAGAGTCTACATTCTACTGATCAGTAGTCATCTTGGGATTAGTGCTTTTGTTTTCTCCTGGTGAGAAGGAGCACAGGGACATTATTTCCTGGAGGCTGCTGATCACTGGAAAGCCTAATAATTGCTTCATAGGTGACAGCCTGGAATTTGTATTTATATGCTGCTCCTGGTGAGAGAAGGAGCAGAGTGCATTGATTTCTAACTGTTTCTGTTCGGGAAGTGAGTGTCTGTCATTGATGTTCCTGATTGGTCAGGTTGCTATTGAAGACATCTACCAGGAAAAGGATACAACAAGCCTACATACCTTTACATCATCTGGGACAAGACTGTGGATCACCCAACAGGCTGTGATGGCCTGCTTCTCACCCTGGGATTGGTGCAAATGTTTTGATTCTGGTGAGAGAAAAAGCAAAGAAGCATTGTATCCCAGCAGAGTGAAGTTGTGGTGAGACCAGCAGTAGTAGTAGCCAGGAAGTAGCCATTCATGACTCCCATATTGTCATCATTCTTGACAAGCTAATTCTTTGTTTCCAGTAACTACTTTTTGATTTATTTCTAACTTCAGAATATCTGCCTAAATACTTCATCCTTAAATTTTCAGGGTCTACTTATTAGTTTCCCCTCAAGTGTTTGGCAGTGCCCTGTATAGACACAGACACCTTGATTGACATTTTCCTGTAAAAGCACGATTGAAAATTCACCAGTACCTAGTTGCACACAGGACAACTAGTTTGCAGCGACAAGCATTGTCCTTAGAGTTGGAAACCGGATACTCCTGACATTGCTTTATATTCTCATTCCAACTGTCTAATCAATAAAAAAAGTCTCTGTTGCCATGGATATGAACGTTCCCACCATCTTCGTTAGCAGATTGGTGGATATGGGCAATCTGAGACAATGTAGAAATTGCTTTATGTTTACTGACAAACAGTTAATTCTCAAACAAACTGCTATGGTATGTGAGAGACATATTTACACAATGTCACTGGAGGCAAAGCTCTCACATAAAAGTACTCCTGATGTCAATAAGGTTGCCAGTAGTACACACGCTGCACATATCACACAATTCAGAGTAGACATATAATCCTACATATGCTGAAGCACTTAAGTGTAACCTTCCTAAACCCGAAAGATATCCTAGATGAAGTACGCATAACAAATAACCTCAACAGACCTGAATGCACTCTTTCAAAACAACACTCACATCAACACATATAGCTACATCTCATGGAGCCTGTACTTCTAAGCCCATAAGGCAAGCTACTACACAGTCTAACATTCTGGTCATTGGAGACTCCATCGTGAGACGCACTGATGTCCCTCTCACCAAGCTGAGTAAGGAGAACGTCATGGTCAGTTGCTTATCAGGGGCTAGGATCCACCACATTATGCACGCAGTTAGGTCATTGGAACACAAGTGCCAGTATGACTCAGTCATAGTTGTTGCAATAAATGAGCTGAGACTTGCCTCCCTAGACTATAACAAATGAAACATCATGGAGCTCTCAGAATATGTGTCCCAGGCTGGTGCGAGTCTAGCACTGATCAGCATTTTACCTTCTCCAAGGATGATACCACAGTACAAGCAAGAGATGACTGACTTTAATAATTGGCTTAGTTTCTGGTATCATTCTAAGGGGGTACAGTATTTGTCAGCATGGAAGGAGATGGCCAACAGATGACTCTTGCTTTTCCAGGGATGGTCTGCACCTCTTCTCTCTAGGCCTTTGAATATTAGCTAAAACATTGTTTTCCCTCATGGTGCCTTTTTAGGCAATGCCAGACTGAAAATACTTCTGAAATAGGAAATCAAAACCAAGAAAAATCTAAGGGTAGTGCTGCTCAATGTTAGGAGTCCAAACAAAAAAACTCCACTCCCTAGAAGCTCTGTATACCCTAGAGAATGCTGACATCTGTGCGGTCACTGAGACATGGTTTAAAGCCACGGGAAGCACACCAACAGTGTAAGGTTATAATGCCTTCCACACATTTAGACCAGCTACTACACAGACAAGGACTAAAGGTGGAGGTGTCTCGATTTACATCAAAAATAAATATACCTCAAGGTTGGTCAAACACGACAATGCACTTGAACTACTTCATGTTCAAATCACCAAAGGCAAATATATAATACCACTTCTTTTGTAGGTCCCCCTCTATGACCCAGGAAACCCATACATGTATTTAAACTTGTTGGAAACAGTCACTATCCAACCCAATACCATATTCATGGACAACTTTAATTGCCCCTCTATTAATGGGAATCCTATACGGTACCAAACATTAAGGCACAGAGATTCCTGGATTTTGTAAACACAAACTACTTGGACCAGATTGTCAATACACCAACTAGAGGTGCAACCATACTGGATCTGTTCCTCGATAGTGCTGCACTCCCCCTAATGTAATGTCTTCTCTGAAGTAAAAATAAAACCTAGACCCACCAGCTAATCCTGGAAAATTCAGGAACTACTCTAAGACTAACTTCCTGATATTATGTGATAATCTGGCAAACTTTCAAGCACCCATAAACCCCAAGAACACCACTGCTTATACAGAACTGTTCACAGAAACCTTGTACAAGCATGTTAATAGCTACATAGAGGCAGCTGTACCCACCAGGAAGAAGTACAGAACTAACTCAGAAAACAAGCCACCTGGTGGAATCACAAAATTAATGAGCTGTATAACAGAAGGAAGAAAATCATGGCAAAAATTAGGATGTGCAGCACCCAACAAGATAAAAGCGCACTCATCAAACTAAAAAAAACAACTCGCAGGACAAATAGTCTACCAAAGCCAAATTTGAGGTAAATTTGGCCTCCCGGGCCAAGGACAGCCACGAGGAATTCTTTAGCTACGTCCACAGTCTAACAGGCAATACACAATTCTGTGCAGAGATCATTCTAAATGGATCCACTGTACTGAGCCAGAAAATATAGCAAAACCTACTGGCTGACCAGTTCACCTCCAGCTTTACCTCTCTCTCCCCATTAAACTCCCTTCAGGAAATACCATCAGACAGGAACAGGTCCTTGATGTTCCCTCCAAGGCCAAGAACACTGCATCATTGGGCCCATACAGTATCCCAGGATACCTTCTAAACAGCATGAAATGTGACCTGTCAGGCTGTCTGGAATTGCTATTTAACTGAAGCCTACAAACAGCCTTTCTGTCTCACGAATGGAGAACAGCAACAGTCATCCCTCTGCACAAAGGTGGACCATCTACAGACCCATAAATCTCACTAGTCTTATATGTAAAGCCATGGAAATAATTATTATAGAAATGATCAATAATGATATAGTAAACCTCTAGACACTTGACCCAACCCAGTTTGGTTTCATCAAGGGAAGGTCATGCCTACTCAACCAGGTGGATTTCTTTGAGAAGGTCACCAAAGCAGTGGATGAGAGCAAAATGATTCACACTGCCTACCTTGACCTGGCCAAGGCATTTGACACAATACCCCACTCGGATATTTTGACAAACTCAAGAGGTTAGGTACGAACCCATATGTCACCCGGTGGATAGCCAACTGGCTCACAGATAGGACCCATGAAGTTAGAATTGGGGAATTCACTTCTACAAAGAGGCCGGTCACAAGTGGAGTCCTTCAATGATGGGTCCTTGGACCGTTCCTTTTTGGCATTTACTTCTCTGACATCAAGGCTAATGTCAGTGGTCTCTGGCTGAGTAAATTTGCAAATGATTGCAAATTAGGAGCTCTCATTGAATCCCACATCAACTCAAAATGTTCTCCAGGAAGGGCAGACACAGACAAATAACTGGTGTCAGAGCCATGGACTAAAACTAAATGCCAAGAAATGCATAATGGTATCCTTTGGGAAGTCGTCCACCCCTGGTAACTAAACCCCTTAGAGTTGACCCAGTAGTCAGGGACTTAGAGACACACATAGACAGTAATTTGACCATCACATGTCTACAGTACTGAGGAAATCATTCTATGTTGTTCAGCTTATAAACAATGGTATGGAGTCTAGGTCCAAGGAATTCATTGTTCCACTGTATTTGGCATTCATCAAACCTGTCATTAAGTACAATGCCCCTTTGTTATGTACCTAACTAGGCATATCCAGCAATTGAAACACCCATAGAGGTTCTTCACTAAAATAATACAGGGCTAAAGTAAAATGTCCTATGCAGACTTACTCAAGGTGCTATCTCTTTATTCCGTCTCCTACAGGCTATTGAGGGGAGATCTATGCCTGGCATGCAGGGCATTGTCAGACCCCACTCTGATGGACCTCCTATGTATCCACAAAACAAACAACACCCAAATTACTTGTTCTAAGACATAAACCTTGCCTGTGATATAAATATTACCTGCTGGAGAGACAGGTATGTATCCCAGAGACTACCCTGTCTCTGGAACAGGAATACATGTGAAGCAGAGTTCCTCCCTAACATAGTTCAAGTCTAACTTGGACAATTGGATGGGGAACAGGAAATCTCATTCTGGCTTGGCACCTATGTCTCTAATTTACACAGGCAATCTATAAATTGTTCATCTCCCAGGCAACTGCTTGTTAATTTTTCATCTCTCAAGCCCTTGATTGCACTTATCAAGGGTACCAGAACTTGTCAGAGATTTGGTATGCATGGCTAGGCCTAAAAAGGCCCTTATGGTCATTAGCCTAGTAAACACCTATGAACCTGAATGACTTGGGAGACATGAGAAGAGATATGTGAAGCCTCTAGGTGTGCAAGTAAATCCAGGAAATTTAGAACATTACTTGGAAATGCTTACACAGACATTTCTACATACCAAGACTCTTATAAAAAGTTATACCAGAAGCAAAAGATACATGTTGGAGGTGTATGGAGATGAAAACTAGAACCTGGGAACACATTTTCTGCAAATGTAGAGAACTAGACAGATATAAAAAAGGGGCTATGTGTTATTCTAGAAGAGTTGTTTAACATAAAGTGATATTAAAAACAAAATATTTATTTTGTTGTATAATAATGGGAAGCTGGAAATATCTAAACATAATAATGCTCTAACACTGATTTTAGTAACAGCAAAAAAAAAAAAAACAGATAACCTAAAATGAAAATCAAGCATCATCTCTGCATACCCTGATTTGTTTGATAACATAAATGAAGGTACTATAATGGAAATAAAAACATAAACACATTAAAGATAAATTGCATCAGAAAAATGTAAATAAAGTTCTGCCTTGGGCTGCAATACAAGAACAGTGATAGCATTCTGAGAGAGGGTATATGATAAATTGGAAGTTAGATTATTGGGCTAGTGGGGTATGACAGTAAAAGAAACAGTGAGAAACTGGGGTTTAAGTAAAATTATGGGAATTAGTCTAATCCTGACAGTCTGTACTGAAATCATGTAAGACAAAGCAACGGGATGTGAAGAAGGTTGATTTAAAGCAGATATTTAATTATCCTCTGGAACTTATTTGACAGCTTGTGATATCTATGACCTGTTGAACTGACATGAGGCAAGTAAAAGATTGCTTAAATAACAGTGTTGCTGTCATAGTTATAATCCCTGGCTCCCCAGGAGTTCAGCAATCTTAGACTGAGCCCTTTGACTTCCAAAGCAGTCTTACCAGTAGAAAGATTTAGATGTGCGAGCACGCAAACACACACACACACGCACACACACACACACACACACACACACACACACACACACACACACACACACACACACACATACTGGCAGTTAGGCAACAGGTGGTGGTTGTGGGGTAAAAGCTAACTCTAGAACCAACACCCTCTGCTCAAACACTGTCAAAGTAAAGAGCATAAATTGTGTTTTTCCCTGAAATAAATTAATTTGTAAATATTTAAATGGTAGCATTTACATCTGAGCAGTCACTCTTGATACACAGATATCAAAGAGTTAACAGTGACACCTGAAAACATAAACTGTTACGTTTCTAAATAAATAAATAAGTTACTAGTATAATAAAATTATTTACTTGAAGTAAGCAAAATAAAACATTTCCACTTAAAATGCATACAGCAAACTCTTATAATTTATTCTACACCCTAATGAACGATATACTGTGTTCTGCCTGTCACTAGATTTCAAGATCAGAATAGAATTTAAATGTTCTTACAATCAGTTATGTCTCTTGGTGTATGTTTCTGCAGGAAAATTCAGCAACCCACAAGTTAATAGTCTTTCTCTCTCATTCTGTCTAGATGATCACCAGGCAGGATTTCATGCATGGTTTTGGTTTTAAATTTTAGAGGATGCTTTCTTGTTTCTACAGTTACCTACTTCTGGGGGTCTCAAATATGTAGTATTATTTGACCTAGAGTGGCATCTTCGAGGAACATTAGGCTTCAAATAATGTAGTTGTGTGCATAGGAGATATTGTTTCACTTACAAAACTGCAATGCATTTCTATAATCTGTCTGTCTCTATTTCCTGTTTACGCACCATGTGGTACATCAAGCAATGAGCACCTATCAGTGCTCGTCATTTTTATAGCTGTTATGGATTTTACGGTTTCAGGTTGCTAGCCCAAGGCCCAATCCTCTTCGGAAGGTACACCACACATACACATTCACACCTAGGGCCAAGTTTAGTGTGTCCAGTCCATCTAAAGCAAAAAGTCAAGTATGTTACAACTTTTATTTTAAAGAATTACGTGCATGTTTTCTTAATTCAGAACATCTTTACTGCATTTATATTGGGTGGACATTTTGAGCAGCCCACATTATTCCCAAACATTCGTTTTCTGCAGTCACCTAGTATTTGTTTCTTGGCTGATGTCTGCAACTCAGTTATACTATATTGGATACTTTTATACCTCATTGCCTGTGCAACATACTGTGAGGATTTGGATTGCTACTCTGGGTCACTTTATAACCATGTATAATACTGGGTACCCTCTTCTTGTGCTGTTGTACTCTACTGGCTAGATAAAAGATTATTCTATTTGCACATTTCCATAACAGTGTCATACTACTGATTTGTTAGTCAAAGTCATAGTTTTCTGACAGTATACTTGATATGTTCTCACTTTTCATAAGGTCTTCCAACATTTCAAAAGTAGTAATTTGCCATCTATTCACAGTGATGTCAGTTCCACTGTCCTCTGTCTTTCTTGTATGTTCATAGGTAGGTACTAGGCTATTGGCCCAAGGGCCTACATAAGCCTAGCCAACAAGATTCTCTGGCTTACGCCACCCAAGAAAGTTATTTTTCCTGTGCCACTGTCGAGCAGAGACACAGAATTGATCCCCAGGGTGTATTTCCTATTTCCCATCCACTCATCAAGATTTTTCTTGGAGTGCTAATGAAGAACTTTGCTTGACATAGATGGGTAGCCAGTTCCAGAGTATGGGAAGTCTCTGGGACAGGAATCTATCCCTCCAGCATGTCCTGTTTATTGTGGTGACAAGGTTTAGGTCCCTAGAGCGTGTAGCTTGGAGGGATTGGGATTTCTTTAGGTGTAGCATGTCCAACAGCTCTGGGTTTTACATAGCTTTATATGTTAGGCAGAGATCACCTCGGAATAGACGATATGCTACGGAGTAAAGCTGGAGTTTTCTGAGGCGGTCAGTGTAGGGCATTTGTTTGAGGCCAGTAATCCTCTTTGTGAGGTACTTCTGTGACCTTTCCAGCTGTTGCAGATGTCTTGTGAGGTACATTCCAAAAGGAGCGTTGTACTCTGTAATGGGTCTAATGAGTGTCGAGTAGAGGGGAACAATGACCTCTTTTTTCCTGGATGAGAACCCTTTTATGATGAGGTGTGCCACGTAGAAGGACTTCCTGACTACTGTGGCGATGTGACTATCAAAGGAGAGACTACTGTCCACCTGGGTCCCAAGGTCTCTTTTCACACATTTGGTGTTAAGTAGATTGCTGCCTATGTGGTAGTTCATGGGTACAGAGTTTTTACCAAAGGGGATGACAATGCACTTTTTGGCATTGAGCTTGAGGCCATGGCTCTGACACCAGGCATCTGTCTCAGCGAGGCCCTTCTGTAGGATGTCCACATCATTTGGGGACTTGACTATGCCTCCTAGTTTGCAGTCATCTGCGAAGTTCGTTAGCCAGAGGCCTTCTGTGTTGGCCTGTACTTCAGAGAAGTAGATGCCAAACAGGAGAGGTCCCAGGACGGAATCCTGTGGTACTCCACTTGTCACTGCTTTGAGGTCAGATTTGGAGTCTGCAACTTTTACAGTGTGGGTTCTGTCAGTGAGCCAGTTGGCAACCCATCTTGTGACGTAGGGATTTATACCTAGTTTAGTGAGTTTAGCTATAATTCCAGAATGGGGGACGGTGTCGAAAGCCTTGGCGAGGTCAAGATAGGCTGTGTGAACCACCTTACCCTCATCTAAGGCTTTGGTGACTGCCTCAAAGAAGTTGATTAGGTTCAGAAGGCATGATCTGCCTTTCACAAACCTGAACTGGGTGGGATCCAGAGTTTGGAGCTTACCAATGTCTTTGTTAATGAGGTCCATGATGATACGTTCCATGGACTTGCAGACCAGGCTCGTCAGGCTAATAGGTCGATAGTTCCCGGGATCAGTGGTGGCTCCCCCTTTGTGGAGTGGGATAACTGTTGCTGTGCACCATTCAGTGGGCGCAAAGCCTGATTCAAGGCTATTATTGAACATGGTGCTTAAGTGGGGAGCCAGTTAATTCTGAAGTTCGTGCAAAACGCAGCCTGGGATGTTGTCCAGTCCCATGGATGCTGTGTTTTTGGCTTTAGAGAGTGCAGCTTTTACCTGCTTAGTTGTGAATACAGAGACTCTGCATTCTTCCTGTATAGATATGGGCCCTTTAGGGGGTGAGGGGTAAAGTTAGCACTGAACCTATCTGCCAGGATGTTGGCAATATCAGTTGGTTCTGTAATTTTTGTGCCATTGTGCTGTAACTCAGAGCAGATCTGGGTGTTGCCATTGAGATTCTTGACATAGCTATAGAATACTTTGTGGTTGTCCTTAGAATTAGTGATGATTTTGTTTTCGTAGCTAGCTTTGGAGGATCTTATAAGGGATCTCAGCTTCTTACTGAAGCTGACCAGGGAGCTCCTCCACTCATGGGATTTTACTCTGTTTTGCAACAGTTTCTTCCGTCTGTTGTACAGTTTGTTTATGGCAGGGGACCACCAGATTGGCTTCCTTTTTTTGGAGGATAGCATCTTGGTTCTGTTTGGGATAGCACGATCCATGCACTCGTGTAAGTGCTTATAGAGTGCATTTGTGTAGGATTCAACAGTTGTAACTGTATTGTCCATCTGCATGGGTGTCATAAAGTTCACCACTTCTGTCTTAAGAAGCATGAAACTGGCTTTGGAGAAATTTTTTACTGTGGTTTCCTTAATGGGGGGTGGGGGTGGGATGTAGATATAAAGGGTGATTAGCTTATGGTTGGATTGGACCAACGAGGAGTTGACTTCAGGTGTGTCACTCATGTTGGTAATGACTAGGTCTAGGATATTGTTGCCCCTGGTGGGGGGGTGTGGATAAGTTGATCCAGGGCATTGGAGTTTATAAATTCCAGAAAGCATTGAGCTAAGGAGTTGGTACACGAGTAGTTTTCCCAGTTAATTGTGGGGTAGTTGAAGTCGCCCATTATTAGGTTGAACCCCAATATTTTCCAGTGCGTCAAGAAAAGAGGAGTGGGAATCCTGGGGTATGGTGGGGGATCTGTAGCAATCTACAATTTGGATTGCAGTTTTGCCCAGACTTAGTTGCACTTGGATAACCTTGGATGCATTATGCTGAGCAACTAGCCTGGAGGTGTGGATATCCTTAATGAATATGGGCACACCTCCGCCTTTGGTGTTTTGGTCCATGTTACATGGCCGAAAAGTGTGGTATGAGTTATAGCCTGGTAGTGCAGGGGTGCTCTCTGGAGCCTTGAACCAGGTCTCTGTCACTGCACAGATATCGATGTTCTTCATTTTAAGGAGTGCCTCGAGTGAGTGCGCTTTGAGATTTAGACTTCTAGCATTGAGTAGCATTACCCTTAGTTTTTGCTTGCCTGTTCCTAAAAACCTTGCCTAAAAAAGGCACTATAGTGACAGCAAGTGCCTTAGCCAGTATCTGGAATCCTAGGGGTGACAGGTACAGGCCATCTGTGGCAAAGCATCGTGGTCTTTCGACCATGTCATCCCAAGCAGACAGATACTGGATCCCCTTAGAATGACACCAGAAGCTTAGCCAATTGTTGAAGTCAGTCATTTTGTCCTTGTACTGCAGTATAATTCTGGGTGATGGCAGAATGCCATTCAGGGCTAGGGTCATACCTGCCTGGGCTACAAGATCGCAGAACTCTTTACTGTAAACTTCAGTAGTAAGTTTAAAACTTTCAAATAAACAGTCTTTATCATAATTACAACAGTCAGTATCCATCATTTTAGTTAATGCATGCAGTACCTTATTTGTGAGCAGAAGAGTGAGAAAATTCACCCGTTGTCCCTGGACAGTTTGGAGCTGATTACATATCCATCAAAATACCCCAAATAAAACTTTATCCCATGTTTATACTAAGGAAATAGTCTAGCACTGGTGTTTGCATCCAGTGTCTGTTTCTTCACCCCTCCTCTTCCCGTCATTCATCTATCTCTATATCTCTATTTTTTTCAGTTCATTCTAGATTTTGAGATCTAAGGATGTTTTGAGTTGCTTTGCTGTTTGCTCCACACTAATTGCCACTAGTGGACAACCTCCAATTTTAATGAACTGATCTTAATTGTCCCCAAGGTAGCTACTGTATTATGCTTAGTCATACTTCACATTGCTTTGAATTCTTTAGTTAGCTGTGTTGCTGACATTTTATTATTCCACTGAGCTCATTTTTGCATTTCCTCATTGCTCTCCTAAAAATGCTCAACATACTGGTTACAACACACACACACACGCACACGCGCGCGCGCGCACACACACACACACACACACACACACACACACACACACACACACACACACACACACACACACACACACACACTTTTGTTGACAGAACTGTTTTGCAGGCTGTACAAGACCAGTGTATAATATCTCACTGCTGCCACCCAAAAGATGTGTTGAATGGAAATATAAATCCCATTTCACTGCCACCAAATAATATATAGTGAGAAAGTGCACACCACTGCAAGCAAATTAATATCTGAGGGGGTGACTGGCATTAACTGTATATGGAAATGCAAACTGCTGCTTCAGGTAACAGCCAAAATATGCTGTGCCCAAATATGTTTAACACTGTACAGCTGCATATCAGAGTTATAATCCATGGCTCTCCAGAATTTCACCTACCATAGACTGAGCCCACTACCTTCTAGTGCAGTCTTATCAACAGTAATTGAAACATTTCCAGAACTATTTACACACACACACACACACACACACACACACACACACACACACACACACACACACACACGCATGTATGCACACAGTATTTTCTAGAGCAGGGGGTAAATTATATCTTTATGTATGAGCTGTAATGCTGTCACCAGCCAGACTGCACTTGTATGCAAATTGCTGTTTTCACATAAAATAAGCCGACCTTTAAATATTTGAATGTAGCATTTAGCTCTGAGCAGTCCTTCTACAGTAATATTGTACAGTTCAGTTCACAAACCTTAATTTCCTAAATAAATGCATCATTTACAACTGAATAATAAAACTGTTTGAAATTAGTAAAATAAAGTATTAATCTTGAAAAGTAAACATGCAAACATGAAAATTCTTACACAGGAAATTTAAAGTAAAAGTTCTGAACATGAAGATCATGTACAGCAAGCTCTGTTAGGTAGCCTGGACCCTAGCTAAAGATATACAGTGTTCTTTCTGTCACTAGATTTCACGATCAGAAACAAATCTGTGAAGTTCTTCCAGGGAACTTTGTCTTTTGAAACATCCTTCAGCTGGAAAACCTAGCAGCTTCTAAACGAACAGTCTGCTCATATGATTCTCAGCTGTGATTTCTGTGTGGCTTTAGGTTTGAATTTTTTAAGGTGTTTTCTTGTTTCCATAGTTGCATGCGTGTGGGCAGGAATCCCAAGTAAAGTAATAGCCGTAGACCTTCGGAAGTATATTCAAGAATTAGACTTCAGGCACTGTAGTTTCTTGCACACCAGAGTTAGTTTCACTTTCAAACTGTAGTGCATTCCTGCAGTAGAAGATGTACAGTTTTATATACAGTTTAAAGCTTCTTTTAAACATTACGTTTACTAAAAATGTAAGTATAATGCAGCTTATTTTATTTTAGTCTTTTAAAGAATTTCTTACAGTTACTTAATTCAATAAAACTTTATTATAGTTTAGTTCAGCTTATCCTGCTTTCTCTTCTATAAGAGTAATTACATTTTCCCAGCATAATGCAGCTTTGTTTTTTCAAGTAAAAGTTTAACATCAGAAGAAGAAGAAAAATTAACAGACAAATCTATTGTCTAAGTGCTTAATTCACATTCCTTATCCCCTAGTGACAAACAGTTTCCCACCCATAATAACTGCTATGAGTTGTCATATGCCTTGCATGTCCAGATTCATCCCACAACAAGAGATTACATTTCTCTACATTCTTGTTCTCCTACATTTTACATAACATAAGTAAACAATTCCTATAATACATAACACGTAAGCTACAAAAAGAAACATAATACAATCATTTCACCAAAACATGTATATAATTAGGAACCAAAGAACCATGAAAGCCAAACACTAAAAAAACACTGGAACCAGCAGCTCCCCCAAGCAGTCTTTATTAAGAACAGGATTAAGTGCTTTTGTCATAGTATAACTCACGTCGTCTTCAGAATCCATTACACTTCACAAAAAACACTTAAATAGTTAAATAGATGTATGTCACATGCCAAAGACCAATTAAAAATCCAATTAAATAGCCATTTGTTTTTAAAGCCTCCTATTAGACTAGAAAAATATAATAAAAAACATTTATTTAAAAATACATAGAAGCTTATTAGTACTCTATTTTATAATATAGAATTTTAAACGCAGAATACTGCCAATGGAAACATACTCATTTAAACCTGGGGGGGACGTTTGCATTCAACCTAATTTGCCACAACATTTCCTTATACTCAGTCAAGTCCTCCCAAGGTCCACTCCTTGTATCCTGATAAACAATATCTAAACCAAAAAAAGCATAAGAATGCTCAGGAAAAAGTTGAATATGCTTATATAATGAGCTCTTTATATTTTTGTTTTTTATATCCAGCTCATGCTCGTAAATAACATTCTCTAAATTTTCACTTGTTTATATAATTGTTATATATATTATATATATATTATATATATATTATATATAATATATATATATATATATATATATATATATATATATATATATATATATATATATATAGTTATATAATGAGCTCTTCTTATTTTTGTTTTTTATATCCAGCTCATGCTCATAAATAACGTTCTCTAAATTTTCACTTGCGAACATTTTGCCACATAAATAATTCCTTGTGAGTTACATGTACAATATTAAGGAGTGTAATAGTGTAAATTTTATGTTTCCGAATCATAACCATAACCCCTTCAAAAATAAACTTGCATTGCCTACAGAACCCACAGTAGTTCCTCTCTTTTTAAATGACAGGCTGCCTAAAATTTCTTCCCTTTCCAAGTACCCTTTAATAGATCTCCCAAGCCTGTATACCATACAGGGTCTTGCACCCAAATTCTCTTAGAATCCTCAGTATAGCTGGTAATAAAAGCACAATCAAACTTTTATTACCATTTATAGCACAGGTATCCCTAGAGTAATTTTGAACAAAATTCAAATTACTCCTTAAAATGGGGAATAATGGCACCTTCCCTTCTGTTTAAACCTACTTCATTTTTTATACTGGCCACTAAAGCCTCTGGGTACCATCTAGTATGAAACATCTCTGCTAACTTATGTCCTTCAAGTTCAAAATCATGGTCTTCTAAAATCATTTTAGCTAAATGGAGAAATTGCCCTTTAACAACTCCCCTTTTGATGTACTGGGGGTGACAACTAGAATAATGCAATAAAGCATTAGAATAATGGGGCTTATGAAAAATGTTGGTAACTAACTATCTTTTTATTGAAATAGTCTTTGGAAACTAATACATCCAAATAACTAATACTGTGGACACTATAGGAATAATTAAATTTTAAAAAGGACGTAGTAGAATTAAAATAACTGACTAAATTCTCAATTTCATTTTAAGATGTCTCCAAAGCAGTAAACATGTTGTCTAAAAAACAAACATATAATTTCCAGAACCTTGCAGCCGGAAAG
This sequence comes from Protopterus annectens, assembly GCF_019279795.1. Classification (NCBI taxonomy): domain Eukaryota; kingdom Metazoa; phylum Chordata; order Ceratodontiformes; family Protopteridae; genus Protopterus; species Protopterus annectens. The sequence goes on from NC_056751.1 coordinate 181,172,063, forward strand.
TTAAGCACAAAATGTTTCTCCCATAGTAGCATTACTATATTGGCATATAAGGGGGCACAGGCCACCCCATTGCTACACCATTTTTCTGTTGAAAGTGCTGCTTTCTATGTTAAACATAGTTGTAATCCAAAACTAATTCCATTAATAAAACCAACACATTAACTTCATTTATTTTTATTTTATTTATTTTTATTTTGCATTTGTTAACCGGGATAGTCCATCTGGATACATGTCCATTTTCAGTGGAGGCCTGGGGAGAAAAGCCTCCAAAGAGACAATTTACAAGATATATAGACAATGCTTAAAAACATATTTCAACTAGGTCCACTAAGAGTATTTAGTTGAGAACACATATTAAGTGTCATGCTATAGACAGGTACAGTTATCAATAGATTTATAAACAACAATAAAGCATGCAAACTAACACAAATATACTCTTATTCTTTTTGTTCTGGAGTACAGGTTTATGCAGGTGAGTCAAGAGACTATGTATTAAGGCAAGAGTTGCATTAGTATAGGAGTGGGACTGGAGTTAGTCTGGTGTGGAGCAGAGACATAACCATTTGTTGTTTAGATGACTTTTGATAGACCTTTTAAATTTAGGTAGGGAAGATTCCATGGTTATAGATGCAGGCAGGGAGTTCCAGATTTTGGACATATAAAAAGAGTAGAGGGAGTCACCAACATGGTTGTGGGTTCTAGTAACTGTTAACAGTAACTTGTCTGTGGAGCAGTGTTGCCTAGGACAGAAGTACTGTTGGATTATGTTACTTAATGAAGGTGTTATATGTGATTGGAAGAGCAGTTTATGAGTGCTGATCAGTTGATTATAGATTAGTAAATTTGGCAGTTCAAGCCAGCCCAATTCCTTTAGGTTGTGACAGTGATGGGTTCTGAAAGAGCTATTATTAGCAAATTTGGCTATCTGATTGTAGCAGGTGGTCATTTTGTTGGATCCTGTTTTGGATAGATTGGTCAAGATTGGAGATGCATACAGTAGTGTTGAGAGAAGGTGGGTATGAGCCATTGTGGATCTAGTTTTATGGGTCATGAAGGATTTGTGTTTATAGAGACTACCTAGCTTTTTGTTTGTATTTCTAATAGCCAGGTTAATGTGTATATCAAATTTTAACTTGTTATCAATGGTAACTCCTAGTAGTTTTGTGTGGGATTCAGGTGAAATAGGGGTACCATTTTTAGAGTGAATGGTGAAGGAGGAGATAGGAGTGGTAGTTTGTGAGGGCTGAAATAGCAGGAGCTTGTTTTTTGGGGGTAAAGTATGAAGCCATTCTCAATAAGCCAGTTTTTGACTGAGTGGAGCTATCCTGGGTTTTATTGTGTAGATCTGCCAGGGTAGGGGCACTGCATATTATAGTTGAATCATCTGCGTATTGGATAAGGCTAGAACTATTTGCAGCTGAGTGGAGATTATTTGTAAAAACTGAGAACAGCAAGGGGCCCAGTATAGATCCCCGAGGTACCCCAAGTGTGACAGGTAAGAGTGGAGACAAGTTATTGTGCCGTAGTACTGCTTGTTGCCTATTGCTGAGGTAGTTTTTGAGCCAGGAGACTGATTGGTTGTCTAAGCCTAGGTTTACAAGGTGGGAGATGAGTTTGTCATGGTTAACCATATCAAATACTTTTGATAGGTGTAAGAAAAGGGCTGATGAAAGTTTACTGTTGTTCCTGTTGTGGTTTATTGTATCTGTGAATGCTAACAGGGCTGTAGTTGTGCTATGACCTGGGCGAAAACTGTGTTGTGTTTGAGATATGAGTTCTTGATTAATAAGGTGGGACATTAACTGATGGTGAATACATTTTTCTAATATTTTAGCTAGTGGGGATAGGATTGTGATTAGTCTGTAGTTTGATATGTCATAGGAACTTCCCCCTTTGTGAAGGGGTATAATATAGGCAGTTTTCCAAATCAGGGGTACTGTGGCTTCAGAGATTGATCTGTTTATTAGTATATAGACTGGTATAGCTATTTCAGCTGCTGCCAGTTTTAAGAATACATTGGGGAGGGAATCTGCTCCTAGTGTTGTTGGTTTTAATTGGGAGAGTAGTTTTCATATGTAGGAGGTTGGGGTGGGTTTTAGCTTAAAAGTGGGACTGTTGTTGGATGTAGGGTGGTCACTTGTATTGGCAGTGAGCTGCTTTTGTGCTAGGGCAAGTACAGTTTCAGTAAAGAATATGTTGAATGATTCAGCTGTGTTTTCTTTTGTTAGACCTGTAGTTGGGGGTGGGGTAGTGTTTTTAGCAGAGTGTAGTAACTTGTTTAAACCTGCCCAGAATTTCTTAGGGTTATTCGTGCGTTGTTTTTGATGGGTAATAAAGTAATTTCTTTTATCTTGCATGACTAGTTTCTTGGTGAGATTTCTAATCTGTTGGTATGCTTCTTGTGTTCTAGAGATTTTGTTGGACCTCCAGGTTGTCCAAGCTCTATTCCTTTCTGTTATTTTTTGCCTAGTTTCCCTAGTTAACCATGGAACTGTGTTAGCTTTAACTCTTGTAGTTCTTAAGGGGGCATGCCTATTCAGTATTTCTAAGAAGGTGGAGTTGAAGTGTTCGGTGGCTTCATTTAGGGGTAGGTAATACAGTTCAGACCAGTTGTATTGCTTTAGCTCTTGTGTGAAGTTAGTTGGGTTAAAGTGTTTTTTTTTTTTCTGATTGTTTGAAGTATTGGGGTTTGAGGGTGATGGGAATTATATTTAAGTAAGAAGGTAGTTTGATGGTCACTTAATGAGTCAGGAAGTGTGCCTGCTATCTAGGAACAAGGTATTTTATTTAGTAATATCCATTCTAATAGTGTTTCTTTTTTACTATTTTGGCTACTCTAGTGGGCTGTTTGATTACTTGAGAGAAGGTTAGCAGGTTGATATTGTTAGTGGGTGCTTGGGAGGAGCATGTGAGCCAGTCTATATTAAAGTCTCCTAACACAATGGTCTCTTGAGGCATGGATTGTGATAGCCATTGAAGTAATGTTTCCATGGTAGGGATATTATTGCCTGGGGGGATATAACCTGTTACTAGGTTGATGTTTTTTTTTGTTACATATTTTGAGCCTAGTTAAGAGCATTTCTGCCTTATCCAAAGGGGGCATAGATATCTCATATTTAGTTATGGTCAGAGTATATTTTTGTAAAGCAGGGCAATGCCACCACCCTTTTTCTTTAGTCTGTCTTGCCTAAGGATACTGTACCCAAGTGGAAGGATCTCTGTTTCTTTGGTAGATGGTTTAAGCCATGTTTCTGTATATCTGGCTGATATTGTGAAATTAGAGTATGAACTCATGTATTTTATTCTTTATGCTCCTAATATTTAGATTTAGGAGGAGTAGACTATTTAATGGCCTGATATTAATTTGGGTTAGGTTGGGAAGCTGTTGTGCTTTAGTCAGAGGATTTATATCATTAGGTCCCTGATTTGGGTGGATATCTCCAGCATTTAGGAGTTGTTGTTGGTTGTTTTCCAATATTTTAACTAGTCTTTGTAGTATTGTTAGGTATTTATGGGTTGCTGTTGATTTGGGGTAGGTGGTAATGGGTTTAAGATGGGTATAGCGTATGGTAGTAGTGTTGAATGAGGTGGGGTTTATTGTTAGGGAGTAATTGCCTGGGATGGGAGAGATAATGGCAGTGGATTTATGGATAAGGGGGAAGTTGTTTTGTGCAGGGTAGTTGTATGAAGTGATGTGGTAGGTATATGCTAAGAAGAGTATTAGGATCATTTTCAGGAAGAAAGTCTTCATAGTTAGAGTATTGTTAATTGTATGGGTTTTGTAGGAATGATTTGAACAGATGTATCATGGTTGGGAGGGATAGAAGTGGTTGTTGGATCTATAAGGGAGTGGGAGGGATGTGGATTGAATGTTGGATGATTAGGGGGAGGGGCTGGATAAGTATAAATGTAGTTGATGTGGGGGTAGGTGCGAATTGGGGGTAGGGTAGGAGAGCAGAGTGAGGCTGTAGGGCGAACAGAGCGGGCTAGAGCAAATGAGAGTGCAACAGAAAAAGTATCAGCAATGGTAGCACTATAACTAAGGTAAGTGAGTAATTAAATGACTACTGTAAGGGAAGAAAAAAACTAGATTAACAAACTGAAAAAAAAAGTTTGTGATTTTAACAAGGAAGGGAGTGGATATATAAGAGTTTAAGGAGGTAGGGTGTATGAAATAGATAAGAAAAATACCACCAGCTTTTGGTAGTAAAGCCTCAGGAGATATATTGTAGTACTAGCTAATTTGTTTGTAGGTGCTGCCACCTAGTGGTACAAGAAGAATAGCAGGCAGAAGAGTTAAATATGTCTTAGTTTGTAGTAATTGATTTACGGGGTTTAAAGAGTGGAGGGGGGAGAGTAGTAAGCAGTCTGCGGTAGGCTGCTGAAAGAACACACACTCAGGAGAGCAGACAAGCACAAAAATGGATATTAAAAGTAGCATAATTGGCTAGTTTATAGGTAACTTCTTTTGGCTATATACATTCACAAAACGTTTGTATTTGGGAGTCCCCACAGTAGATTGCTTTTTAGGTTACCCAGGCTAGCAGGCAAATTCTGGGAGTCTTCTGGGTTTAGGCAGAAGGTAGTCCTTTTGAATATATTGGCAGGGAGGAAGCACCCAAGGTTGATTACTGTAAAAAAGAGGGAGACACAGTGGGTTAAGTTAAGTAAGGACAATGAGTAATGAGAATAAAGGGGTAAGGTGAAAGATCAGGCAAATAGTCAGAGGAGGAATATAGTCTAATACATACAGTAAGTAATGAAAGACAAGGGATAGAAAGTAGGTGAGGGGTAGAAATTGTTGGGAGAGTAGGTTCAGGAGGTGGTAGTAGATAACAGTAGATATGGTTAAAGTACAACACAGTGGCAGGCAATATTAGAGACTCAATTAACAACAATTTAGTTGCTCTACAGTCCAAGCTTCAGAAAACAAATGCAAGTTTGGCTGTATAAAACACTAGTAAGAAACACTCATTCAACAGTGTGATACAGTATAAGACACAAGTTAATAAAACAATCTCTCTATGGAGAAATACATTTCTAGTAAAAAAAACTATCACTCTAGCGAGATTATAAGTGCCCCAAGCCCAAGAAATTGTACCATATAGAAAAAAAAACACTTATCACTATATCACTATATTTTTTAAAATAGGTCAGGCGTTATTTAAGACTTTCTATTTGCATTTAAATCAATACTGTGATTTGGCTCTCGACATGGGTGTGTGTAACACTTCAGATATTGCCCCTTTAGGATAGACAAATCAGGCATATATGACGCATAGTAGTTAGCGCACTTTAGCTAGTACAGCCTTTACCGCTAAAAGTTAAAATAATAAAAGAACATGAATAGCCAGATCATAACCGTTCCCCCAAGGGAGCCTATTTGAGTTAGACAACTCCAGCATATGCGACTCCCTATGGTCTGCACTACTTGACTAGTCCGCTTGTACAATTCTTTCCAGTAAAAGTAAAAAGAAAGAGACAAACAATAGCCAAAACAGAAAAACAATCCCCAGGAGCGAACCCAAAAGAGCAGTTGGTAGTTTTTTCACCGTTACTAAACTGCCGCCAGGGAGCAGTATTATTCCCTTAGCTGTTTCCAAGGTAAGGCACAATTCAGCTGTTTTATCAAAAGAAATCGCGAATAAAAAGAGCAGCTGGTAGTTTTGTTCACCGTTACTATATTGTCACCAAGGAGCACTATTTTTCCCTTTGCTGTTTCAGGGTAAGGCACAATCAGCTTTTGTTTCAACTGAGACTTGTGCACTTCCAATTGAACAACTATCTTTTGCACATGTGGTGCTCAGCGAGCATATATTTAAAGGCAAGTACACTGTATCCTTTGCTTTTCCAAGTTAAATCACAATTCAGCTGTTTTTCTCTACTTAAATCACTTACTCTTTCAGTTAAACAAGTATATAGCACATTAGGTGTTCTGCGAGGTCCTAATCCATTAAAGACAAGCACACTGTACCCTTTGCTTATCCAGTTAGAACACAATTCAGCTGTTTTGTCTACTTAATCACTTACTCTTTCAGTTAAACAAGTATATAGCACATTAGGTGTTCTGCGAGCACATAACAGACAAGCACACTGTATTTAAACCTACCGAGTGGCGAGTTAGAGCAGCCTGACCGCAGGACCGGCACCAGGACCAGGGGGATGCTGAACGCTGTTAGAGTAGGTATAAAAATGGCACCACAGGTTTGTGACATCTAGAAATAAACTCTGGGGAAAGTAACTAATAGGGGAGGGGATATATAGAGGGGTGTGTTAAGCTTAGAGAGGAGTAAGAGTGGGTGGGAAGAAAGATAATCACGGGAGGAAGTGTGCAAATGAGGAGAGTGCAAAAAGTATCAGCAATGGTAGCACTATAACTAAGTAAGGTAAGTGGCTAATTAAATGATTACTGTAAGGGAAGAAAAAAACTAGATTAACAAACTGAAAAAAGAAGTTTGTGATTTCAACAAGGAAGGGAGTGGATATATAAGAGTTTAAGGAGGTAGGGAGTATGAAATAGATAAGAAAAATACCACCAGCGTTTGGTACTAAAGCCTCAGGAGATATATTGTAGTACTAGCTAATTTGTTTGTAGGTGCTGCCACCTAGTGGTATAAGAAGGCTAGCAGGCAGAATAATTAAATATGTCTTAGTTTGTAGTAATTGATTTATGGGTATTAAAGACTTGGGGGGGAGAGCAGTAAGCGGTCTGCAGTAGGCTGCTGAAAGAACGCACACACAGGAAGGCAGACCAGCACAAAAATGGATATTAAAAAGTAGCTTAATTGGATAGTTTATAGGTAATTTCTTTTGGCTACATACATCCCCATAAAGTTTGTATTTGGGAGTCCCCACAGTAGATTGCTTTTTAGGTGACCCAGCCTAGCAGGCAAATTCTGGGTGTCTTCTGAGTTTAGGCAGGAGGTAGTCCTTTTGATTATATTAGCAGGGAGGGCGCACCTGAGGTGGATTAATATACAGGAAGGGAGCAGCTGAGGTGGATTACGAGAGGTGAGTTAGAGCAGCCTGACCGCAGGACCGGCACCAGGGGGATGTTGAACGCTGTTAGAGTTGGTTTAAAAAAAACCTACATCATTAGTCAATTTTTCTGATTCATCCAAAAATTCCCTGAACCACTCTAGACCCTGTTCATGAGGGATCATATTAAATAAGTTGATAACCGCAAATTATCAGAATAACATACTTTCTGCAACTTGTACATGAAATCCCAAGAATCCCTGCACAGATGAAAATAACCATCCAAAAAAGATTTCAACTTCATGTCTATGTATTTGGCCATTGGATGTAGTTTAGAAGTGTCAGCAATTACAATAGGTCTCATAGGGGAGTCTTAAATCTTTATGCATCTTCGGGATACCAGATATTTAGGGCACAATGGGGTATTTTACATACAAAAAAATCAAATAATTCTTCTCCAATTTGCACTTGCTCAACCATAGGAAAAAAATCATTTATTTATATATATAATATGTATATAGTTAAGGGTGGTCTCGTCGTACATATTTTCGTCATTCAAAAATGCAAACATTTTGTCGATGTAATCTACCCTTTGCATTACTACAACCCCACCCCCTTCTTGCCCAGCTTCATTATTCGGATGGTTTTATCATCACACAGTTGCCTAAGCAACTTAAATTCAGAGTGGTTCAGTTTGGACCTTCCCATTTTGCCTCTTTTGCTAATAAAATCTCTAATTTCAAAATCACAAAGCTTTTCAAAAAGGACTAGTGGCAAAGGAAGGAGCGGATTAAAATGCTACTTCTACGAATTAAATTGGATTCATACACAGAAACCACATTCTCAAAATACAATTTTTTTATTTTATTTTTATTTTACATTTGTTTACCAGGATAGTCCGATAAGACCAGGTCCATGTACAGCGGAGGCCCGGGGAGAAACGCTCCACAATTACTAACAAACAGAATAGAAAAATGATAATGCAATGGTATCAGACAGGCATCATTAGAGCTCTCCATTTGCTTAATCTGGTTTGATAAGAAAAAAAAAACAATAGAGCAATAGTATAATACAGTCAGATATAGTTATTACAACACATGCAGTAAGTACCAACGTGGTTAGCAAAGAAGAATAATACAGTCAGATATAGTTATTACAACAAATGCAGTAAGTAACAACATGGTTAGCATAGAAAAATGTGAACTGGGGGTAGGGTGTTATAGCTGTAGTACTTTACTATGGTTAACAGTAGGAATACTGTATAGGAAGGAAGGTGAAGAAGGGAAGAATGATCTTTTAAGTAATGCAAGGACATAGCCAGCCAGGTGTTTATAAGATGTGCTTTGAGTGACTTTTTGAAGAGTATAGTATAGGATGCAGAAGTTAGTGAAGACGGGAGGTTATTCCAGGTTTTAGCTATCATATGTGAGTATAATGCTTTCCCTGCATTATTATTAGCTTTGGAGATGCATAGTAGTGTTTTGTCAGTATAAGGTAGAGGACAATTAGCTTTGTAGTGAGTGAGGAGTTGATGGAGGGCTGGGGTCTTGTCCAGGTATTTCAGGATGTTATAAGTAGTGACTAGTTGATGGTAACTAAGTGGGTTCTGGGGGTGGAGTTATTAGCAAACTTGGCTATTTTGTTACAGCATGACTCAAGATTATCAAGATCAAGTTTTCTGGTCAGAGTGAGAATAGGTGCAGCATACATTAGTGTAGATAGTAGGTGAGTTTGGGCTAGGGTGATTCTTGTCTGATCAGAGAGGGCGTTTTTGTGTCTGTATAGAGTTCCCATTTTTATGAAGTTTTTTGATACTTTGAGAAATATGGACAACAAAGAATAGTTTTTTGTCAATTTCTAGACCAAGGAGTTTAGTATGAGTAGAGGGAGAAATGGTGGTGCCATTGTTGGAAGTTATGATAAAGGAAAGAGGGGTAGGTTTATATTTGTTGGGGGTGAAAATTAGCAGTTCTGTCTTGTTAGGGTTTAGTAGGAGTTGAACATCAGTAATCCAACTCTCCATGGAGCTAAATGAATCCTGAGTAAGTTGTTGTAGAGTGGTAAGAGGTGGGGCTGAGCAGATTACAGTGAGGCATGTTTGGTGGAGGTATGCAGATTATTAGTACAGATAGAAAAAAGTGGTGGGACGAGTATTGAGCCTTGTGGTATGTCTCTGGAGGTGGGAAGTAAAGTAGATAGGGTGCCTTGCCATTGGACAAATTGCTGCCTGTCAGAAAGATAGCTCTTGAAACAGGCCACAGTAAAGGGGGTGAAGGCTAGAGAAACTAGGGTCTCTAGTAATAAGGAGTGTGATACCATATCCAAAGCTTTGGAGGGATCTAAGAATATGGCTGATATGTAGTTATTGGCATTTCTGTGTTGATTAACCAAGTTTGTAAAAGAGAGAAGGGCAGTAGTTGTGCTATGGAATGGCAAATTTTAAATTAATCTTCCTGATAAATAACTTCACATCAAGTAAAACTGTTTCAGTTTGAGCATGACATATAGGGAGGAAAGTGCTACCCCTACTTAACAGCTCAGCATGTTCCATTCCATATTCATTATTATTGTAATTATAAACCTAAAAATCACCTGCTAAATTCAATATAACTTTTGGTTGGTCGTTTCAGAGGGAAGAAATTAATTCATCCTCTGTCCATTGTTGTATTTCGTTTTGCATCGTTGGTTTGTCTGATAGTTCCAGTGCCGAGGATGGACTCCTAAATAGTTTGCCCAATTCCTCAGATTGTCCAACCTCCTCCTTTTAAATAAAAGTTTTTTATTTTATTTTTTAATCTTATAGGAGGGTTTAAAAACAAATGGCTGTTTAATTGGACTTTGGTCATGGGACATATATCTGTTTATTTAAATAAGTGCTTTTTGTGAGACATAATACAGTCATACTTAAAGCAGATCCTCATTCTTTACCTCCTTTTCTCAGGCAATATTAGCTTCCTTATTGTCAGAAATCATAATGTGGTCATTGTCTTTCAGAAGAATCCTTACGTCTCCTTCTGTACTCCTGCTACTTTTCCCATTTACTTTTATAAATTTGTCTAACAGGCCAATATAGTTGTCTGTTGGTTTGCTATGTGTTGGATTAAGTCCACAAGATCATCCTCATTTGGTCGGTCTGGTCTTTCCCATTTCCTAGTTATTCTGTTCTTTGCAGCTAGCTTTAGCACACATAGTAACCCTTTGTCATTGACAGTAAGCCGCTAGTGGGGGAAGACCCAAAAAGAAACTTAAGAGAGGAATAAAGCCTTTCCCTAGCCACAGCTGAGAGAATATGTCTTGCAGATGACCATATCACTTCCCTAACTTTGAGCAGGATGAGAAGATAGCCATCCAGTTCCTTGTTTCCTCCCGTGTTTGACATTTACAGTAGCTGTTGGACACCTCTTGATGGGTTCTATGTAACTGGTTGGGAGTGTGGAAGTACTTGTGCAAACACTTCCAAGCAAAAATCTGAAATTTTCTGACCACTACAACTTTCATACCTCTGTAAACATCAGCCGACTAACCCTTAGTTAAGCTACTGCAAAATGTTCTTTCTCAGCCTTTTTCCATTTTCAGTTTACTTTTAAAAGTTATCTTTTCTGTAGTCCTCTTTGCTGACTCTCCTTCAAAATGTCCACCCATGATGGCATTTCCAAGACTCCATCAAACTCCCTCTTTATAATAATGTAAATATTACTTGGTCCCCTGTACTTTATATAATCAGGGCCAGCCTCTTGTAAAATCTGTCTGAATTTAACCCAAATAATAAATGCCTGAGCCTCCTTCAGATATTCCTAACTTTTGCCATTTAAGTTCCTAATTCCCCATTGTCTTAGTCTCTCACCACTTCCTGTTTCAGTGATTCTAACCGTAATTGGAGCAATCCAATTCATCACCTTTTTCATTTTACTACCTGACAAGACCCAGTTGTGGTACTCATCCATCTCCTCCCATATAGTGGTACAGGCAATCCTAGCATTCAGCTATAAATATATGTTTGGGTCTTGTTTCTGTAATTCAGTGCCTGACCCCCCATAATGTTATCTGCCTTGCTTGATCACAGCTAAAATGCCAACTCATAAAATATTTTAAGCTTTTAGATTTGTGAGTCCCAGTCCATCCCTACTCTTTTGAAAGTAATAAACAACCCCATTAAACTCTCATCTTGCCCTGAAGACAAGTGAAGCTCTTGTGGACATTGTCTAAACTTCTAAGGAACTCATGACCTGGGTTTCAGGAAACTGTCTGGAAACTTTTATGTAGCTAAAATAAACATCTGCAAAGTCTGCAACTTTTGTCCTATATTCAAATCCATCACCCACCATTTTTTTCATTGAATTCAAGCACTCCCCCTTTAGATTTATTAGTTTCACCCACAAATATTTTATGGTTTTATGCTGCTAAATTTCTGTGTACTGCTTCCTGTATTCTGTGGATGCTGATAATTTATTGACACCACTTGTGTCTCTTCCAGACTTAACTTCTAACCAGAAATTGACCAAAACATTTTGAAAGTGTTGAATAATTGTCCCAATGTCAGGCTTAGATACGTATACCAACAAGTTATTGGCATACAAAGGCAACTTTGTCTCCTCCTGTTCCAGTATAAATTCTTGCAAGTTGTGAGTTTCTGATTTTGAAAACTAAAGTTTCCAGGTAAAATGCAAAAATTATGGGGCAGAGTGAGCATCCCTATATAATCCTGCTTGTCACAGTAATGAGGGAGCAAGTTCTTTCAGTTTCACACATGCACAAGGTCCATCATTGACCTTTTTATCAGATCAGTGAAAAGGGAGCAAGTTCTTTCAGTTTCAAACATGCACAATATTTATCACTGACTTTTTTTATCAGATCAGTAATGAGAGAGCAATGTCTCAGTTTCACACATGCACAAGATCTGTCATTGACCTTTTTATCAGATCAATAAAACCTTTGGGAAGCTTCAAAATACTAAATAAATAGTCCCAGCTTAGTCTGTCGTATGCTTTTTCATTATTCAGACTGACCACCAGGAGTGATTCCCCTCTCATGTTTGCCTCTTGACTAACTGCTAAAGTCATTAATGTATTATCAAAAGTTTGCCTCCCTTTGACAAATCACCACTGATCTTTATGTCCTGAACTTGGAAGTATTCCAGCTAATCTTGCTGTCTGGATAAGAATCACAATCAATAAGTTATAAGCCTGATTGAGGACTGATACAGGCATTCAGGAACCTAATGAACTAGAATCCTTACTCCCGTTTGACTGGAAAACTTGAGTAGCCAACAACATATTTAATAATGCCAATAATTTCTTCCCTGCAGTCTGTATAATTCCAGCAGTATGCCATACACCCCTGGGGCCTTTCCTCCCACCATGCACTAAGCTACTTTTCAAGTTCCTCAAATGTAGTAGATCACATTAACCTATCTCCCTGTACAGCTGATAATTGTGGGAGTCATGCTTCCACTACAAAACACTATCATCAGCAGTTAGTAGTTCCTCCTTAATGGCCTTATACAGTGTATCAAAATGTTCTGTAAAAAGATTTTGATATTTTTCCTGGCTCCCCATTCCAATTTCCCCAATTTAGTATCTTTAATCTTATAAATTCACTTTTCCACTTTAGCTTATCTAAATGTATAGTTTGGCCTCTTTGTGCTCTCAGTGAATCACTCCCTAAATTTCTTTGTAGTGCCTTTAAACTAAAATAACACTCATTTTCCAATCACAAATTAATTTATAACTGTGCTTTTTGTATGTCTTCCTCTAATCCCCTCACTTCCCTTGCATGTATATCCTACTGTCCCTAAAGCCAAAGCCATGTCTGCCATTCATTTATGACCAAATTTTCATATTATGTACTTTTCTTTGTATATTCTTATAGCTCCCCCCACCGCTCCTTTTTTGCCTCTCCCAGGTTACCAGGATCAGTATATCATTTGTAGCAACTGTTTCCCTTTACACTTCTACCCTGCCACTATATTAAGTTCTAAAGTTAGTGGCTGTGCTTTAATTTAGAGGGAATCTGTAGCATTTCCTAATCCAACTGTCTGTAATTCCCAACAAAAGCACTATAGGAGTTTGATCAGGTAGCACTTTTGATGGAATTTCCTACTGCTGTACTGTAATTGTGTTGTATCTATCCTTGAATAGCTCACCACCTTCTTAGGCCCTTTATCCTGAAGAGCTGATCTGCAAGGTCCTGGAATGGGTCATAACTTATCTAGTAAACTGTGGTATTAAAAATCTTATACGATGTGACCCACAGCAGTTTGGCTTTGTTGAATAGATCCTCCCTAATGGATCAGGTAAATTTCTTTGATAAAATATTACAAGCCATGGGCAATGATCATGCTTTACATACAGCATATCTTGACCTTGCCAAAGCATTTGATGTAATACCACATGTTAACAAAATTAACAAGATAAATGTGCTCCAAACTGATCCCTATGTACTCATACAAGTATCAGATTGGCTAAGGGATAGACAATGAGGGTGGCAGGTACATCTTCAGAGAGTATGAAAGTAACCAGTTGTAACATCCTTGCTTTGGGCAGGTACAATCTTCAGAGGGGGTTTTAAAAAGTAACAGTAAATGGTGGTGCCATTGTTGGAAGTTATGATAAAGGAAAGAGGGGTAGGTTTATATTTGTTGGGGGTGAAAATTAGCAGTTCTGTCTTGTTAGGGTTTAGTAGGAGTTGAACATCAGTAATCCAACTCTCCATGGAGCTAAATGAATCCTGAGTAAGTTGTTGTAGAGTGGTAAGAGGTGGGGCTGAGCAGATTACTGTTGAACCATCTGCATATTGAATAAGTGAGGCATGTTTGGTGGAGGTATGCAGATTATTAGTAAAGATAGAAAAAAGTAGTGGGACCAGTATTGAGCCTTGCGGTATGTCTCTGGAGGTGGGAAGTAAAGTAGATAGGGTGCCTTGCCATTGGACAAATTGCTGCCTGTCAGAAAGATAGCTCTTGAAACAGGCCACAGTAAAGGGGGTGAAGGATAGAGAAACTAGGGTCTCTAGTAATAAGGAGTGTGATACCATATCCAAAGCTTTGGAGGGATCTAAGAATATGGCTGATATGTAGTAATTGGCATTTCTGTGTTGATTAACCAAGTTTGTAAAAGAGAGAAGGGCAGTAGTTGTGCTATGGAATGGCAAATTTTAAATTAATCTTCCTGATAAATAACTTCACATCAAGTAAAACTGTTTCAGTTTGAGCATGACATATAGGGAGGAAAGTGCTACCCCTACTTAACAGCTCAGCATGTTCCATTCCATATTCATTATTAGTGTAATTATAAACCTAAACATCACCTGCTAAATTCAATATAACTTTTGGTTGGGCGTTTCAGAGGGAAGAGATTAATTCATCCTCTGTCCATTGTTGTATTTCGTTTTGCATCGTTGGTTTGTCTGATAGTGCCAGTGCCGAGGATGGACTCCTAAATAGTTTGCCCAATTCCTCAGATTGTCCAACCTCCTCCTTTTAAATAAAAGTTTTATATTTTATTTTTTAATCTTATAGGAGGGTTTAAAAACAAATGGCTGTTTAATTGGACTTTGGTCATGGGACATATATCTGTTTATTTAAATAAGTGCTTTTTGTGAGACATAATACAGTCATACTTAAAGCAGATCCTCATTCTTTACCTCCTTTTCTCAGGCAATATTAGCTACCTTATTGTCAGAAATCATAATGTGGTCATTGTCTTTCAGAAGAATCCTTACTTCTCCTTCTGTACTCCTGCTACTTTTCCCATTTACTTTTATAAATTTGTCTAACAGGCCAATATAGTTGTCTGTTGGTTTGCTATGTGTTGGATTAAGTCCACAAGATCATCCTTATTTGGTCGGTCTGGTCTTTTCCATTTCCTAGTTATTCTGTTCTTAGCAGCTAGCATTAGCACACGTAGTAACCCTTTGTCATTGACAGTAAGCCGCTAGTGGGGGAAGACCCAAAAAGAAACTTAAGAGAGGAATAAAGCCTTTCCTTAGCCACATCTGAGAGAATATGTCTTGCAGATGACCACATCACTTCCCCAACTTTGAGCAGGATGAGAAGATAGCCATCCAGTTCCTTGTTTTCTCCCGTGTTTGACATTTACAGTAGCTGTTGGACACCTCTTGATGGGTTCTATGTAACTGGTTGGGAGTGTGCAAGTACTTGTGCAAACACTTCCAAGCAAAAATCTGAAATTTTCTGACCACTACAACTTTCATACCTCTGTAAACATCAGCCGACTAACCCTTAGTTAAGCTACTGCAAAATGTTCTTTCTCAGCCTTTTTCCATTTTCAGTTTACTTTTAAAAGTTATCTTTTCTGTAGTCCTCTTTGCTGACTCTCCTTCAAAATGTCCACCCATGATGGCATTTCCAAGACTCCATCAAACTCCCTCTTTATAATAATGTAAATATTACTTGGTCCCCTGTACTTTATATAATCAGGACCAGCCTCTTGTAAAATCTGTCTGAATTTAACCCAGATAATAAATGCCTGAGCCTCCTTCAGATATTCCTAACTTTTGCCATTTAAGTTCCTAATTCCCCATTGTCTTAGTCTCTCACCACTTCCTGTTTCAGTGATTCTAACCGTAATTGGAGCAATCCAATTCATCACCTTTTTCATTTTACTACCTGACAAGACCCAGTTGTGGTACTCATCCATCTCCTCCCATATAGTAGTACAGACAATCCTAGCATTCAGCTATAAATATATGTTTGGGTCTTGTTTCTGTAATTCAGTGCCTGACCCCCATAATGTTATCTGCCTTGCTTGATCACAGCTAAAATGCCAACTCATAAAATATTTTAAGCTTTTAGATTTGTGAGTCCCAGTCCATCCCTACTCTTTTGAAAGTAATAAACAACCCCATTAAACTCTCATCTTGTCCTGAAGACAAGTGAAGCTCTTGTGGGCATTGTCTAAACTTCTAAGGAACTCATGACCTGGGTTTCAGGAAACTGTCTGGAAACTTTATAGGGCTGTAGCTAAAATAAACATCTGCAAAGTCTGCAACTTTTGTCCTATATTCAAATCCATCACCCACCATTTTTTTCATTGAATTCAAACACTCCCCCTTTAGATTTATTAGTTTCACTCACAAATATTTTATGGTTTTATGCTGCTAAATTTCTGTGTACTGCTTCCTGTATTCTGTGGATGCTGATAATTTATTGACACCACTTGTGTCTCTTCCAGACTTAACTTCTAACCAGAAATTGACTAAAACATTTTGAAAGTGTTGAATAATTGTCCCAATGTCAGGCTTAGATACGTATACCAACAAGTTATTGGCATACAAAGGCAACTTTGTCTCCTCCTGTTCCAATATAAATTCTTGCAAGTTGTGAGTTTCTGATTTTGAAAACTAAAATTTCCAGGTAAAATGCAAAAATGATGGGGCAGAGTGAGCATCCCTATATAATCCTGCTTGTCACAGTAATGAGGGAGCAAGTTCTTTCAGTTTCACACATGCACAAGATCCATCATTGACCTTTTTATCAGATCAGTGAAAAGGGAGCAAGTTCTTTCAGTTTCAAACATGCACAAGATTTATCACTGACTTTTTTTATCAGATCAGTAAAGAGAGAGCAGTGTCTCAGTTTCACACATGCACAAGATCTGTCATTGACCTTTTTATCAGATCAATAAAACCTTTGGGAAGCTTCAAAATACTAAATAAATAGTCCCAGCTTAGTCTGTCACATGCTTTTTCATTATTCAGACTGACCACCAGGAGTGATTCCCCTCTCATGTTTGCCTCTTGACTAACTGCTAAAGTCATTAATGTATTATCAAAAGTTTGCCTCCCTTTGACAAATCACCACTGATCTTTATGTCCTGAACTTGGAAGTATTCCAGCTAATCTTGTTGTCTGGATAAGAATCACAATCAATAAGTTATAAGCCTGATTGAGGACTGATACAGGCATTCAGGAACCTAATGAACTAGAATCCTTACTCCCATTTGACTGGAAAACTTGAGTAGCCAACAACATATTTAATAATGCCAATAATTTCTTCCCTGCAGTCTGTATAATTCCAGCAGTATGCCATACACCCCTGGGGCCTTTCCTCCCACCATGCACTAAGCTACTTTTCAAGTTCCTCAAATGTAGTAGATCACATTAACCTATCTCCCTGTACAGCTGATAATTGTGGGAGCCATGCTTCCACTACAAAACACTATCATCAGCAGTTAGTAGTTCCTCCTTAATGGCCTTAAACAGTGTATCAGAATGTTCTGTAAAAAGATTTTGATATTTTTCCTGGCTCCCCATTCCAGTTTCCCCAATTTAGTATCTTTAATCTTATAAATTCATTTTTCCACTTTAGCTTATCTAAATTTATAGTTTGGCCTCTTTGTGCTCTCAGTGAATCACTCCCTAAATTCCTTTGTAGTGCCTTTAAACTAAAATAACACTTATTTTCCAATCACAAATTAATTTATAACTGTGCTTTTTTTATGTCTTCCTCTAATCCCCTCACTTCCCTTGCATGTATATCCTACTGTCCCTAAAGCCAAAGCCATGTCTGCCATTCATTTATGACCAAATTTTCATATTATGTACTTTTCTTTGTATATTCTTATAGCTCCCCCCTCTGCTCCTTTTTTGCCTCTCCCAGGTTACCAGGATCAGTATATCATTTGTAGCAACTGTCTCCCTTTACACTTCTACCCTGCCACTATATTAAGTTCCAAAGTTAGTGGCTGTGCTTTAATGTAGAGGGAATCTGTAGCATTTCCTAATCCGACTGTCTGTAATTCCCAACAAAAGCACTATAGGAGTTTGATCAGGTAGCACTTTTGATGGAATTTCCTACTGCTGTACTATAATTGTGTTGTATCTATCCTTGAATAGCTCACCACCTTCTTGGGCCCTTTATCCTGAAGAGCTGATCTGCAAGGTCCTGGAATGGGTCATAACTTATCTAGTAAACTGTGATATTAAAAATCTTATACGATGTGACCCACAGCAGTTTGGCTTTGTTGAATAGATCCTCCCTAATGGATCAGGTAAATTTCTTTGATAGAATAATACAAGCCATGGGCAATGATCATGCTTTACATACAGCATATCTTGACCTTGCCAAAGCATTTGATGTAATACCACATGTTAACAAAATTAACAAGATAAATGTGCTCCAAACTGATCCCTATGTACTCATACAAGTATCAGATTGGCTAAGGGATAGACAATGAGGGTGGCAGGTACATCTTCAGAGAGTATGAAAGTAACCAGTTGTAACATCCTTGCTTTGGGCAGGTAATCAAGGAGCCTCACTTCTCACTACTGACACTGGTGAGGGCTTTTCACTTGGAACAAAATAGATACAGACAGTATTTCCAGATGCAACTGTCTGCACCAAGCACAATTTCCCTTAAGAGCACACAGGGAACACACTCCTGTCCTGGGGCTGGGTTTCCCTCTCACCAGGCCCTAAATAAGACTGCACACTAACCACAGCTGTAGAGTCGAGTGCTCAGCCAAGTGTTCCAAGCCAAGTCCTCTACCACCCTGTCTGTGAAACCTGTGCTCTGTGTCCCTGCTCCAAGTAGCTGACACACACACTCTTTAAGATTTGATTTTCACACACACAGACACACCCCTGGGAAAGGCTGGCACAGATTTACCACCTATGCCCCCTCTGCCCAGACTATAAGGTAGATACTGCCACCAGACCACTCCAGAGCCAGCTACTAGAAGACTATTACGAGGGTACACAATTATACTGGGTAAAATTAATACTAATATAAATGGTAGTGTTTGACCAATGCAGCAAAGCTTTCAGAAGTGGCCACAGTGTCACCAAATAAATATAAATACTCTCAAAGGTTAAAATATTCTCTAAAAGACCAGCCACAATGAAAAGTTTAAATATACTTAATAATAAAATGAACATGAAAATAATGAACATCTGTTTACAATAAACACAAGAGTTTCAGAGTCACAGGAAATATTAAAAATAACACCAATGGAAATATTTACACAAATACAGAAAAATAATGCTTAACTAATCTCACTATATTTTCCTGACCGATCTAAAGCATTACTGTTCCCTAGTTCACTTACTAGAGTGAGGCAAGATGAAGTGGGTGAGTGATCCTTCTTCATTAATTTTCAAAAACAGATTGCCCTGAGACTTCTGTCTCATCTAGTATTAAAGCATCGTTTCAGTGCTGGCTTACAGAATGACATCACACACATCTGGTCATCTGACCTTTGGTTCCACACTACCTCCTTTACTAGAAACTGAACCAGAATATAGCACACACGTGTCATAATACATACACACAGAGCTTTTATTATAGCATCTGGAAGCTATAAAACCATTTCAAAAACTTCCTCCCTTTCCGGGTAGCAATTGGTTCACCCCTAAGGACAATACAGTAGGATTCCTAGTTCTGGTTTTCACAGACATTTCATCTCTGGCTACAATCAGAACTGTAAGATACAATCTTTATGGCCTAAACCAGGTAATTTAATTTCAGACTGTTTTTCAAAGTTAGCTGAACTGAGTTTAACCTCTTCTCTTCCATTGTCTTTTGTTACAAATATATTCATTTCAACAGTTAACAGTACAGTCTGACATACAGGTGGATTTCTTTTCTTTCCAGTAGGACCCACTGTTAGTAAATTTTTAACATAAGCAGCTTTACAAATACATTTTCAACACAAGTACTTGTACCAATCGGTTTGATATACAAATGACATGTAATTCTTTACATAACGCCAGCTAGCTATGCTGACATATGTTACACATCCACTGCCCTACGTCTTCTGGCATAGCTGGCAATACCTCACATCATCAGATTTGCTTTTCTGACATGAAAGCAATCAAAAAGCTGATTATGTTATACCTCAGTTGCCGGTGAGTTTCCATGATGAGCAGAATGCTGTTTCTGTTATTTTTTTTGTGCTTGGATGAAAAACAGAGAGTTGAAGGCCTTGTTTTAGGGTGAACATGGAAACCTCATCAAACACAAAAAAGATTGGTTTTGAATACCAGTTTTCGTTGTTTAAAGCTGTGCAGGTCCTTCTGCATATCAAAACTTATAGTTCTGAAGTCATCCTAATAGAAGTGATAACTTCTAGGAAAAGAGGTTTCCAGGACAACAAGATGAGAGAAGCAGAACTGGCAGGCTAGTGATGAGGATCTGTGGAGTTTTTAAGCATAAAGTTCAAATTACAGGGAGGTAAAACAGGCTTTTAGGGGAGCTTAAGTCATAAGGTGTCTTTTAAGGTAACTACAGTAAAGTTTGTAGGGACAGGAGGTCTCTGAGACAAAACAGGCCGAAATTGATAACAGGTGTACTTTGTTGGAGGCATTTGTTAGGCTCTGTTTAACAATTTCAGAAAGTATTGCTGTATTAGAGGGACAGAAGATGCAGCTATGTTCCAATACACCACACTGAAGATCTTTTCCATTTAAGTAAATTTGACCTCCCATTGTATGACATTCTTGTTTTCTGCAATGTGCTGACTATGTAAGGAGAGAATGGGTAGCTGTGTGGTATTAACCTGAAATATTCCATGCTTTGAGGTTGAGTCCAGAGGCTGGGGTTGTTAGGGTGCATTTTTGTTGGTTCAGATTGGTGCAGTTGTTGGATACAGTTATTGTTATTTGCAAACACTTGTGAGCTGATTAAGATAACCATACTTGCTTTACCCTTTCTGGGGATATGAGGATGAGATTTGACTTTTTCTTTCTTTTTTTTTTCCTTCCTTCCTTCCTTGTATTTACTTGAACTTTTGAAATAAATAGGATTAGAAGAAAATAATACAGAGGAGTACATTATTTCACTATATGGACAATATGTTGGGTGCCTAAGCAGCTGGGCAGGGTTTTTAAGAAAATATTATCTTCAACTGGTGATTTTTTTTCACGGAAAGGCCCATGTGTGAAGTGTTTCAATTCTGTGTAATCTTGAGGAAAACACTCCTATTTTCTGCTTGTTCAATTCTCTAAAAGTCCACCCAGGTTGTCTGCCACTTGGTTTTGGTTGGTGGTTATGTAGAATGTTTTACTTGTATACAGACATAATGCTGACTTTCAGGTCTCAAAGGTGCATGAACAACCTGCAAAGGGGGTAGGAGTAGATACCACATTGTTGATGTACTACATCACATATGTATTTCTCTTAACATCTGATGGGACCCTTGTTTGACTACTGACTTGAAGGCCTGGAGGAAACTAAAAAAATGATTCCTTTCATGTCTTCCATGCTTATGTAGCTGCCCTTAAATTATGAGCTACCTGCCTTGTATTTATTAGTGGAATATATAGGCTTCCATTTTGTAATCCATAGCATCCATGATCATTTTTAGCTTGGTTTTGACAGGATGAGGAGGAAGATTGGATGGTCATGGTCTTGGGTTGCCCATCAAGCAAGCTGTAGCCTGAAGAAAGGGATAAAAGGAATGTTTTCTCTAGGGATTGGCTATGCAAATCTCACAGACTGCTTAAGAGCCAGTGCTTCTTCCTCATATGCAGTTTTAGTGGAGACCCATTATGATTTATTTATGTTTTTGTTGTATGTTTACTTGGGTAGAGCACCGTTCAACAATGACCAATTTTCGGCCCAGCTCAGGTTGTACAGATACAACAGGTGAAGCAGCAATGCTCAAGAAGGACTTGAGATGAAAGATAATCAGGTTTGACTTGATATTCCCAAGTTCAGACAGCAGTGCGAAGTAAACTGGAGAGTTTCATGTAGTTCTTTTAAGTAACATACCTGAATCAGGTAGTCATCCAGGTATGACCAGATAGGGATACTCCTCAGACCGAAATGTTTAGAGACTTTTGGCATGCAATTTAAAGGCAAATGGGCAAGGATGTGGTGTGAAAAGAGCTTCCTCTTAACATCTTTAATATCGGGGGTCACCACAATGATGTTTATCGGTTCATAGCTAGGTTCACAGGTAGTTACTAGGCACCTGGTCCAGGAGACCATTGAAGAACCTATCCCAGTGTTCCCAGTTGCCCCAAAATACTGTCTGGTTAAATGACTTGCTTAAATTCCCACAGGAGACATATGAAGGTTGAGGGAATGAAACTCTGCACCACAGGAAGTAGCTCATTTTAAGCTGGTAGTCTTAATCATCTGTGATATTGCCAGACTCAAAACTTAATGTAGTTACCTGGGGTTGGAATAAAATCCACAGTTTTCTGATCTTCCATCTGTAAAGTTAAGTGTGCTACCTCATGAGCCACTAACACATACTGTTTATGTGTTATTTAGTAACATGGAAGGAGTTTCTACAAAGAAAGCAAATTTAACTTTTTTACTGCTGTAAAATTGTTTAGGCTGGCTACATCAAGGATAGATCTCCATATATGCTCTTACTACGGTACCACTAATCACTTTGGGAAAAAGCCTTTTCTGATTCTGTTGCTGAAACTGCCTCTCTGGCCTAGTTGTCATGGGGGTTCTACTATGAATTAGTGAGTAACATTCACTCTAGTAAGAAGTGGTCCTTCTTTAGTAATAGGTAGGACAGTTTAGCACCTGGAACTCTGTGAAAGTTTGCTGTCTCCCTGGCTGCCATCACACTGCTTGGCTCCTAGCGCTACAGTTCTTTGTTGTTCACCAGTGTACTCTGTCAGACTGTAGAGACTATTTTTTTTATTATTTTTGCAAAAATCTTTGCTATTTTTTGAGAGATGTTTGTCAGAGTTTCAGATCAAAAATGGGAATTTTAGAAAATTCTGCTCTTTCTTCTCTTTTTATCACTATTTTCACCATCCCCCTAACTCCCTGCAGCTGACTATTAACTGCCATCAGTCTCTCTCCTTGTTCAAGTGATCTGCTGGGCCTGCATTAGCACTCCCGGAGGGTCACAAAGGAGATACTAAATGCTGGTTTAGCATTATAGTGCTGGAGGGGAGTGTACTCTAGCCCCCACCACCACACAGCAGCCATATGAGCTCTGCAGTGGCTGCCTTTGAGTGGTGTATGCATACTTCTGCCATATATACTGCTTGCAGCACAGAACTTGCCAGACTCTTAATGTTGCTGTTGCAGCAAGTCTAGGTAACATCCTCCCCCAGATTGAGTAAGCTAGCAGTGGCTGCTGAATCCCATCATCTCTACCAGATCCATCCAGCGTCCATGCTGCTAGTCAAACATGGGTCATCTGGGGAGTAGTCAGGGCTCTGTCCCCTTGCACTATAGGAGCTGGTTTCTTTTAGTCAGTTTTTGAGAGTTTCTTCCTTCCCTCCCACTTCCTTCAGTGTGCACTATTGAGGCCTGTCTTCTAGTCAACACCATACTGAAGTCCTTATTCAAACCATGTGCCTTCAGCAGACAAATAGCACCAATCAGTGAGTAAATCCATTGCATCTACTGCGTTGGTGAAGGGCATGATTCTTCAGTGTGACCTGCGTGTAGAAGCATTAATTGTTTTGGAACATTCTTCCAACTCCAGCAAACTACCTTCTATTTCCACATACCCTGCTCTCTGGTAAAAGCTGTTAAAGCTTTAAGGCCGTAATGGGGAAAAAAAAAACAGACTTCAGTCCTGATGTGATGATTGCCTTTCTGAAGCCAGCACATACAGCAGAGCAGCATCTGATATTATCAGCAGCACAGAAACAGGCATTGATATCGACTCAGACTTCGCTCTCATGTATTGACATCAGAAATTAAAGAAATGGAGGCCCCATACTTCCCACTAGCACTGATGTTTCAGGAGCTTATTGAAACGATACCTTTTGTGGGGTCATTCCCTGGGAAGAGAAGGACAGCCTTGCCCTGGATCTGCATATCTTATAAATTAACTACAAAAAGTTAGCCCAGTGCCATTTAGGAAAGGAATTCACAGGCTATTTGGTCACAGACTCTGATCAAGCAAGCCAAACTTCTTGTTAAAAATCATTTTGTATACACTAATAGAAACTACACTGGCAATAATTTTCAGTGGATAGTCACAGTCAAGGAGCTGCAGCCTCATCCAGTTAACACTTTCCCAAAGTTAGCAAAGCTGTTAAGCATTTGCTTAAAGAAGGGCTCGGTCATGTGCAGCTGGTTCTTGGGCAGATGAAGTTTATGCAGTAAGGGCAGAACTTACACAAAGTCTTAGTCTTTCATTCAGATCTCTCTATGGTGAGGAGAAATTGTTTTTCTTTTACAAAAAGTTAGAGAGTGTCTCATCTCATTGGAGTTTTTTTTTTTTTGTCAGGGGTGAGGGAGGAAAATGGAGGAGTGATCGAGCCTAACAAAAATGTTATTGCTGCTTGTGTCATATTGTGAGTGGATGTAGTCTATACAGACCAAATCCTCCTCTTCTCACTCACTCTGATGACCTTTCAGTGTAGGGAATCCCTCATTCGTTTCATTTGCAACACTGCCAAAATAGGAGCGTAGGGAGGAGGTGAAATCAACAGGATAGTCCTAAGCAACCAAATATTGTGTGGTGTAGACTTTCTCTGTAAGGAAATGAAACAAGTAGCTGGACAGATGTCAGCTGTCAACAGTGATGGAAATAAATAAAATTAGAGGACTGCACTCTAGCTAGAGTTCCTAAAACTCTGGGGCCAGCCAAATCACATTTCTGTGTCCTACTCCATTCAGCCAAGGAACAAAAGAAAAAAAATAAACTGCAGCAAGCACCTTGCTACATTTTTAGCAAGTGGCTTGCAGCAAAGCACTGAAGCACTAGTAGTCTTAAAATTCATTTTTGTGCAGACATTTAGAAATGCAACTACAGAAATGAATACTGGTACTGCACTAATGATCATTTGGCATCTCCCGAATAACCCCTCTAGTATTTTGCACCCAGGGCATTTTTCCCATTCTCCCCACCATAACTATGCTATTCCACTTTAGCAGACTGTTAACAGTAAGAAAAAGGTCGTCTTTGGCAAGGGTAGTGTGATGCTGATACATCTTTTTGACTTTGAACTTCGAAGCATGTTAGGCTAATATTCCTATGCTGGAGGATCTTTCCTACTGAGAGTTGGCTCCTGTCAGTCAGTATGATACAAATAACCCTGTCCCCTGACATTACCCCCTGCATGTCTTATTTTCTGTGGGATGGTTAAATTATACCTTTAAAGCGTGCTTTTGATAAAAAAACTTCTAATTTCTGGCAAATATTCAGTTCTATGCACTTTAAATAACTTCTGTATTTGCTCAACATATAGTACTTCACAGGTGATAAACTGATACACATTAAATGTTTTTGTAGTGTGTACTAACTGTGCTGAAAACAATTGATCAGTATATTTACATTTTACACAGTGAGCTCATAAAAGTAATCTAAAACTCCATATTTCTTAATCTCCCAAGGCAGTGTCTTCACCTTGTTCTGTAATTAATACACTATCTGTATGTAGTTGTGGGCCTATCTGGAGTGCCAGTGTCTTGTATGTATATTAATGAGCATATTTATATTAACTCTCAAACAGAGTTACAGAGACATCTGCAACAGCTGGAAAGGCCACAGAAATACCTCATTAAAAGAATCACAAGCCCTAAAGCAGATGCCATATGCTGACTGTCTAAAAAAACTCCAGCTATACTCTGTCGCATATCGTCTACTCAGAGGTGATCTCTGCTTAACATACAAGGCCATGTCAAACCCTGAGCTGTTGGACATGCTCCACTTAAAGAAATCCCAATCCGTCAGAGCCACACGCTCCAGGGATCTAAACCTTGTCATCACAATGAGCAAAAGATGCTGGAGGGATAGGTTCCTGACCCAGAGACTCCCCATACTCTGGAATAGACTGTGCCCATACATGTCAAGCAGATCGCCTCCTTGGCCCTCTTCAAAAGGAACCTTGATGATTGGATGGGAGATAGGAAATTCACCCCGGGGGTCATGTCAATCTCCCTGCTATACAGGGGTCCAGAGAAGTAAATATTGTGGGAAGAAATATCCAGGGAATTGTTATGGCTAGGCTTGTATAGGCCCTAGGGCCAATAGCCTAGTACCAACGTATGAATGTTGTGGTGTGATATTCCTTCAGTAAAGAATCCAGATGACATCAGTGAATAAATTTTAGATCATATTCATCTCTGTTGTGCCACTTATTTTGTTGTACTGCAAATTCTATATATTCTAACAAATTGATTATTAACTGTATAAATATCTTTTGAGTAGCAGTTATAATATAGGATAGCATTTTTAGTTAATGGCTTCCTTTTTAAATAATTTGATAAGTAAATGGATGGTGCAGTGGTGTAGAGGTTAGCGCTGTTGCCTCACAGCAAGAGGTTCTCTGGTTCGATTCTTGGCTGGGGTGCCTTCTGTGTGGAGTCTGCATCTCCTCCCTGCATTAGTGTGGGTTTTTTCCGGGTGCTCCAGTTTCCTCCCACATTCCAAAGTCATGCAGTAAGTGGATTCAACACTCTAAATTGGCCCTAGGTATGAGTGTGTGCAAACGGGTCTCTGGTGCACCTTCTGAGGATGGTTGGTCTCGGGCTAGTAACCTGACCCAGTAAAACCCGTACCTGCTACAGAAACAAGGAGTGCTAAAGGGCGCTCGTTGCCTGATGTGCTAAATGCACAGGAACAAATCCAGGATCAGTAAATAGTCATTCTAAAACAGAACAGGAGCCCAACAGTAGCCAGCAGAAAAAGATGTTGATCCCAAAAAAACCTTTTTCTGCTGGCTACTGTTGGGCTCCTGTTCTGTTTTGGATTGTTTGTTTCTTCCGCCCAGTGTATTTGTTTGTTAAATAGTCATTCTGCCTGTTATCCTTAACTAAAAGGGATTTCAGTCAGTAAAGATCAATTTTCTGAGGAAAAATTATGCTGTAAAATTACTGTTCAAAACATATCACAGGCTCCTCTAATTTATTTGGTGATCCAAGTCCAAATGTCCTGGTAACAGCTTTAGCTTACTGAGTCTTGGCATAAAGTCCCTTGATTGGCAATCCAAGAGGCTGAAAAACATGTTAGAGTGAATTAGAGTAATCTTTTTGCAATTCCAACAATTTAATGTGAACACTTATTTTCAAAATTGGTCTTGGTGTCATTCCATTTTGTACACTGTGCTATCTATCCATCCTCCCCCTTACCTCTTTAGCAAGGATGAACAAGGATTATATTGTGGTGCTAGGCAGAGGAGGCCTTCTTCTTTCCTCTCTCAGCCCTCTTCCAAAGCTGAGATTGAGGAGTTGGAGACTTCTATGCTGGAGACTGACAAAGACAATTGAGTCTTTTTTCCATAACTCACCTCCTGAAGATTTCACTTTTGAAGATCTCCTCAGGCACATGATGTTCACATTAGACTAGTCTTCTGTCCAATGTTCTGTCACTTGTCTCTGTTATCGTGTCTTACTGGCTGAGTTAGAGGGATGGGATAGAATTTTTATTTCACTTGTTTTTGTGTCTTTACTCTTGTGACCGTCAGTTCATTATTGGCATTTTGGCCTTTGTCCCTTCTGACCTCCTTGTGTCCCAGTACACTGTTAGATAGAATTGAGAGTCAGGGATGGTGGACATCATCTGTTGAGGTTTAAGAGGTTGTTTTGTATGCTGCTAAAATCCTTCTCTGTTGGACATAAGGTGCAGTGCCTACTATTTTGGATTCCCATGATTCCAGTTAGTCTGTATGTATGCATGCATGCACACTGCATGGCAGCCTTGTGCTTTTCAGTCTTTAATAGAAGTTCTGCAAACCTGTACCTTTCTCTAAGTAAAACTTTTGTAGTGGACTCCACCAAATCCCCAGTTGGGTAAGCAAAAGGCAATCACTTGCTCCCATCCCTCCCTGGCTATTCCCTTTTAGCAACTCTTGGGCCACTAATCAAACCTGGATTGCTTAGGGAATAGAGCCAGCATGTCTATGCCATGGATTTTTTTGTGTCAGCATTTGAGTTTACTATTGAGGATGTTTTATTTTAAAGCACTTATACAGATACCTTCATCACCAAGAAAGCTGACCATGTATATATTCAGTCTCCTAGTGAAGATCTGTTCTTATAGACTGTCCCAGAGTAGATCCCTCTATTGTTTCGTATGATCACAGAAATCTCAGCATTTAACAATTCTTTCTTTATATAGAAAGTTAAGAATTCAAATTGATTTAACAAAATAATTATTCTATCACCTAAAGCCCCTGATGGCTTTTATTACTTGCCTAGTGTCTAATTTCCAGAATTCATTGTTGAAGGAACTGCAGTGATGTTATTTGCCCTTTCCTACTTCACTGTTGAGAAAGCTCCTTTCAGTGCTTCTTTATTAGGCCATTGTACCTATGATGCTGCAGACATAATTGCCAGGACTGGGGTCACCAGTGTCTGCCTGCACAAGAAGAATGGCTAATGCTGCCTTTTTTTTCATAAGAAAGTAAGCAAGACTGTGTTCCAAATTTGGATATGAGAAAGAAGCCAAGACCTATAGCACTAAAGATGCAGCCATACCAGCAGAAAGCTATTTCTGACAAAACTGTGGTAGAAGTGGTAAGGACTAGCAATTGGGGATGCCAGAGTGTTTTTGGAAAATTATTATTCATTACACACCAGACAGAAAAGAAACAAGTTTATACTTGCAGTCAAGAAATGTCGAGAGGCAGGAGAGAGATTCAAGTTGCTGTATCCAGATGTTTTTAGAATATTTTTCCAGGAGGATCAAATACATTTTTGGATGCAGAACAGGCTAAGGAGGAAAAAAATAATGTGCAAAGATTGAGAAAGACAGTTGAAGGGGACCCTGATTCCCATTGTTCTGACAATAACAAAGTCCAAAGAGAGAGAACTTGCCAGTTAAACCTTTTCTATTATTCGATGGAAAATGATTGAACGACGGAAAAAAGCTGAGGAGCTGAATAAAAAAAAAACTGGAGTGCCTTGAAATTGAACCAGAGATCGGTGCTGAGTGGGAAAGATGATGAGGAAGACGACCAGCTTTAATTTGAAAGTAGGAAATAAATCAAGAAATTATAAAGTATAATTTCATTAGGATGCAGTTTGGACACGAGAACTGTGCTTCTGCCAGAAGTGGTGGCCAAAACAGACTGGAAGTTTGTTGACCAAGTTAAAATGATGAGGACTCTAAATTATAATTTCTCCTTTGCCATTGGTGTTTAAAAGGACAATGAAGGACCTGAAAATGTAACTATAACTTAAATACAATGCTGTTTTTAGTAAAATGTGTATTCTAAATGTCTTGAAGGAAACTGCATGTTATGTTAGAAAGTTCTGTATAGTATGCAGAGGTGTTTTAATTGTGAGATGAGAGGGAGCGTCTCATCAGTGACAACTGTTTATGCTAGTGATACTAAAGTAAAAAAGCACTTTTCTTGACTGTAATTTATCTAGGGTATATTCTGTAACAAGATAAAAGCTGGATATATGCAATAATCACGTTGTGATCATTGGCTGCTGGGAGAAAGTGACTGATCATATTGCATGTGTACTAAAATATAATAATTCCCCTGTTTATATACATTTGGAACTATAGACAAATGTTCTTAATTTGCACTGTGGACAAGAAAAAAATCTGTAATAAAACAGGCTAGAAAATGGAAAGCTCTCTAGTATCTGAAATGTGTAATGCTTCATAAAGCTTTTAGCTTTTGTGTCAGCAACTGCCAGCAGTAGAAGACAGTATGTCGACTGGTGCATTCAATTAATTAGGAAGTGTTTGAAAAATGTGCTCTGAGGTATTTGTGTAAGAAACACCATGATTAGTACTTGAAGGGAAACTGGCAAGAAGTTCATTCAAAATAAATTACTACATTTTCTTACTGAGAAAAGCAAATACCTTTGCAAGTAGTTACATTCCAAACAACGTTGATACCTAAATGTTAAACACAACATTGCATAATTAAGTTTATTCATAAATAAATAAATAAATAAATAAATATTTCTTAGTGCTAAACATCAGTTAACTGAAAGCATGCAAGTTGTTTTTTGCATCTGGGAGGGACCCAAATAGGACAAGGACGAGTGGTATATGTGCCACGGGAAGCACAGATTCTAGCCTGCTCTTTTCACGATTAAACCTAACTTTAGAATAGGTAAAACCTGTGGATGTAGCTGTCTATTTGAGGTTACTGCCCCTATAGGAGTGGTAACTTCCCTTTTTAAAAAGTTATATCTTTTTGTGTTTTATCTGAGGTCAGGGGGGGGGGTAAAATGTATTTAGTTTCTTGTTTCTTTGGGGTTTTTTTGTAGTGAAACAATGTGTGCATGTAAGTTGCAAGATTGAATCATATATTCCAAGGAAATGTCATATGAAATATGTGAAAGTAATAGCTCTTACGCGAATGACTGCTTTATCAGTGTTAGAATGGAATGTCATTGACATTCCGAGAAGAATCAAACATCAGAGAGTACTGAATTAAATTAAGATGTGTAGGATACACATAGCAATGTTACAGGAGATATTTGGAAAAAAATGACAATGTGAATTTGGCAAAGAACGGAATTCGGAATGGATATTTAGCACAGTATCAGTGTCAAAAGAAAAGGGGCTTGTTAATACTGACTGTGAAAGAGGCTATAGTACAGATAGAAGAAGAAAACAGAGATGATGATTGTAGATTTGTGATAATAAAGGGCATTTGGCAGGGAAGGAGAATTATATGCTAGCACGTATTTATATTTAACCTAAAGCTACTGTTATAGAGCTTAAGTGATTTTTAGGGGAAATGTTAGCTGTCAGCAGAGAATAATATTTATGGGCGAGGAGTGGAACCTGTTTGCAGTAGTCAGGATGTGTCATTGTGCAGGGTATGGCGGTGGGGGTGGCAGAAACCTAGAAGGGAAAATATAACAAAAGAAGGTAGATTTCTGAGGAAATATATGAGTATATTTGAAATGAAAGATGTGGATCTACTTGTAGGAACTGAGACAAAAATTGCATATCATTCCCCAAGGTGCAATAACTGGGCTAGACTAGGCAGACATTAAATTTCATAGGAGCGTGGGTATTTAATCGAAAGCTTTGGAATACATCCAGTAACTCTGACTGACCAAGCACCAGTAAAGACTGAGATAAATATTTAGGGCAATAAAGTAAAAATGACACACTGGCACTTTCCAGCATATTTGTTAATAATATAAGGGAACTGGTAGTTAAAATGATTCAAAACCTATTAAGGCAGATGGACATGTCTTCAGAAGGGATAGCTAGGGAGTGGTATAAAATGAAAATGGAGTTTAAATTGTGGTAGAAATAAGAGAAAAAAAACATCTGAGAAATGCATAATAGGAACTATTTAGAGTAGTTATCAAAGTTTACAAGTATTGCAGATGGGGAATCTCTCAGAACAAGAAAAGGAGCAATTGCTGAATGCTAAAAGGAAAAAATTGGGTATTTGGAAAATATGTGCGAGTTTAGAAAGGTTGCTCTTAAGCAGGTGTTTTCTGACAACTCTAGAGTACTAATACTCTTAGCACAATTTAGGTAACATAAAATCAAAAGGGTTGTTGCCAACCTTAAGATGCCTATGACAAGAAAAATTAATCAGAGATCATATAGATGTATGAGAAATATTTGGGAAGTTCTGAATTTTTGAATAAAGTAGAGGAATGAGGAAATGAAGGAAAGGCATACATGGAAATATTTATGAAAGACTTAACAATGCCAAGGTTAGAGGAAGAAGAAACTCAATAATTAATAGCTTAAATAAGAAAGGATGTCTCCAGGAACAGATGGTATTCCTGTGGAAGCTTGGAAGTTAGGATGGAAAAAAGTGGTAAAGATCTGGAAGATTTAGTTTAATAATATTTTGAAGTGAGACACAGTTCCAGCATCTTGGAAGAAAGTTGTGGTGGTTGCATTACCCAAAGAGGTAAAGACCCCTTAGACCCACCTTCATATAGAACCATTTCAATTATAAACCATGATTATAAAGCATTTATGTCTATACTAGCTAAGGGAATGGCAAAGGTATTGTCAAATTAATAGATGTTTATCATTGTGGTTTGTGGAGGGAAGGCAAACATTTGACATCGTTAATAGAACAGTCATTAAAACAGGAATAATTAGTGCAACATGTAAAATATTGCATGATAACTATAACAGTCAATCAGAAAAGGTTAGAAAGGATTGGGAATTAAGACTGGATAAGCAATTCACAAGGAAACAATGGGAGGGTATATGTATGTCTCCCAAATATGCAATAAAATCTAGAAGATTTAGGATTTTTGCATGGAAATGTTTACATACTGTAGATATTTTATACGCCAGGTAGACTCCAAAGAATTTTTCCTCAGGTAGACAGCAAATATTGGAGTTAGAAAGAGGTACTTGGGAACATATTTTCTGGGAGTACAGTGGGTTGGCGGACTTTAAAAATTCCATGCAGGATGCACCATCGGAGATGCTGGGTGGGCAGATTACTGTAATGAGGGAGATGATTTTTCTGAGCTATGATACAGAATCAGAATTGCTTAGACATGGTAAGGCCTTGCTGTCTCTAATTATGGTGGCTGCAAAAAAAGCACTTACTAGAAAATGGAAATCAAAATCTAAACCAACTATTTTAGAAGTAGAGAATATAGTAACAGAGATAAAACTGCTGGAACTGAGACCTTTAGAAAAGGGTAGGAGCAAACTTCATAGGAAAAAATGGGAATCGTGGGAACAATACATACAGTGGAGGAATGAGGTTTAAAAGAAGGCAGCACTTAAATGAGCTATGTGATGTTTGACTGAAAATGATTGGGTAGATTATAAGTGATATATAATGTTTGCAACTGAGTGTGTGTCAGTATTGTTTATGATGTAAAATGCTTGCAACTAGGATTACGTCAGTGTGGTTCATTTTCATTTATGTAAATGTATGATTACTTATGTCGTAAGTGATGATTTCATAAAGGTGTTTTTGTTTAAAAAAAGGGGCAGGAATTGAATAATTTATGTAATGTTGCTTAGGTTATATGATATATAGCAATATATGTGAAGTGTAATGTTTGCTAATGTTAATTTAAAACCATTTCATTATTTTTGTATAAATGTAAATTTGCCTATGTCACAAGTGATGATGCAATAAAAGTGTTTAAAAAAACATTAATAGAACAGTGATGATCCAGAGGGAAGCAGTGTGTGTACAAAAACACCACTGTTGTTGGTGGGTCTTGATGCAACAAAGGTATTTGAAAGAGTCGGGTGGAAATTTTTGTGTAGGACTATGGTAGTATCTGAGTTTGTCTGTAGTATAATAGGGTTAATCAGGGGGTTATATAAAGGGTTAGATGCAAGAATTAAGGTAGCAGGGTTCCACACAACAAGCTGTGTTTGAATAAAGGAACCAGGCAGGGGTGCCTTCTTTCTCCTTTATTTGCTTTGTACTTGGAGCACTAGGTGAAGAAAGTAAGGGACTCACAAACTGAACAGTGTAACTAGTATGGTAATTAAGAGACTATTTCAAAAAATAGTAATCAAGAAAAATTGGCTTTTTTCACAGGTGGACCTACTCGCACAAGAAAGTGTCTCTTTTTGATGCATCCCAACTAGAAACAACTTAAAATAACTGCCTGGATAATAGAGTTTTAATACTTTTTAGGCAACTATTTTCTGGGGATGTGCAGCAGGTGTTAAAGGAGGCAAGAAAACCTGCTACTAGGAAATGAAATATTAGAAAATTGAAAGATTTTCTAGTTGGTGCCAAGAGAAGTATAGGACCCTTTTAAGGCTAATATTGCTCTGATTCTCCAATATTTGTGTGAGTTATCCTGTGGCCTTTCTTACAGACTCTGTCAAGGTTTGTTTGTCAGCCATTTCAACATGACTGCCCTTGGATCATCCCCTTTTAATGCATTCCCATATTAAAATCTTTTTAAAAAGGGTGTAACATTCCAAGCCTCATAGAAAGCAAATGGCTCTTCCTTAGGATCTTAACTGTGTTGTAGAAAAAATAACTCTTGCTCCATTCAAACCAGCTCAACAGGCTGATTTGAGGTTCAACATGGAAGATCATTCCTAGTCCTTCCTGTATATCTAAAGTTGTATCTGATCTTACTTTCAACTTAAAATGAGAGCAAAAGAACTCTGTCTACACTCTGTGTCCACAGACAAGTCAACCATTGTCTTGACAGAAGTAAAATTTTTAAAAAACTCTGATCAGTCTTTCGTTTTTTATGAAGGTAAGAAAAAAGGACAAATTGTGTCAAAGCAGACTATCTCCAAATGGTTGTCTTGTGCTAATACCTTTTACTGCACCCACCACAATGGGGCAATTTCATGTAAGGTCAAGGCTTACTTTTCTAGGGCCTTAGCTTCTTCTGTGGCTTTTTTGAAAGGGTTGGATTTTGGAAGTATTCTAGAAACAGCAAGTTGGTCCTCTGTACATACCTTTGCAGACTGCTGCAAACTACATTTTATCCAGGTCTAGAGCAGGCTTTTACTCCTCCCAGGTAGTATAAACTATGGTAATCTAATCTTGTATCTAAGGCTTCTGCAGCAGTAATCATATGATGAACATAGTACAATTGTCTAAGTAAATATACCATAACAATGGATGTTCGAATGATCACTGCTACAGTAGCCACTCCCTGTTTTTGTTGCCAAAGTGAGGATTTTTACTTTTATTTTTTACCATTGACCTCTTTCAGGGTGTAGCACTGGCATCTCCATGTCATTTGGTATGAAATCTGTGAAGGGCTTATCACCCAAACTGCTCTTTTTGCTTCAACACTACTCGAGCTTGGTAATGGTTTGGGCACATGGAAGGTACACCCAAGCTTTGGAAGCTGGGCAGCGGGTTATAACCTTAGCAGGATATGATCCATATAGCTGAAGCTACTGCAACAAAGAACATTCGAACATCTGCTGATATGTTAAGTTTGCTTGCACAACTGTACTGTCCACATGCTCATTTATATGGTATTGTTCCTATGATCCTATTTAAAGGGAAAGTGGGTTTATATCCTATATTTTCCTGGTTCTACCTAATTGTGAGTCTGAAATACTTCAACATTCATAGCAGATATGTATATGTATTTAATGTTTAAAACCATAGATATGGATATTTGCAAGTCCAATGAATAACTCTTTCCAGAAGACAATATATAACCAAACTATGTGGGGGGGGGGGCTACGCCCCCCACACCCCTAATGTGGGGGTCTGTGCCCCCCCTTACATAATGTACTAACTCTAGGATCGTACTACAGTGGGGAAAAGGCCATATATAATTTTCAGCTAAATGAGTTTCAGTTAAATGAGTGAATTGTGCGCAGGCAACTGAGTTTCAGTGAAATGAAGTAGACCCCTATATTTATATATATAAAAAAACCTTCCTACCTTTTTCATTTATTCCTCTCTTGCCCTTATTACACTATTTAGTGTATGTTTTTCCAATACCATAGTTGGTATGTTTCTTCTTCTCTTCCCTTTCCTTTACCTTTTGAGGTGGTTTTCTTTAAATTATCATTGCTGGTAATACTTTATTTCATCTTTGTCATAGCTGTTTTAAAGTTTAAAAAAATTGTAACTTTTCTTTATCTTGGTTACTACCATTTAAATAGCTATGTCTGAAAAACCTTCGGGTTTTAAAAAATGTAAGGCTGGTGGCCATAAGATCCCTTTGTCTAATGCACGCAAGTTGTGCATTTATTGCTTAGGCCTGGCCCATTTGAACTCTGTATGCAGTATATGTAAGGCCTTTATTCCAAGGGCTGTTATTAACCGCAAAAATAATTTAATCTTAAGAGGATTAATGCCTTTGACATTCTCTGATGCTGCATCTGGGGGTCAAACCCCCAAGAAAGGTGATAAAAAGGAGGTCAGAAAGCATTCATCAAACCCTTCAGGTTCTTCTACTCTGAGATCAAAACCACCTCAGATCCAGTTCACCCGAATCTGAAGACCAAACCCTTCGGATTGACTTCTTCAGAATCAAAATTTACAGTGTTGGATGCGACCCCCTTGGATCCCAATAAGCATGAGTCTAGGTCTCCTCTGACTCTGGATTCGATATCTTCCTGTCTCCCATCTCCTTTCTTTGAAAGACATCACCACTCCAGGACTTCATCCATTGCTTCCTCTTCTTAGTCCTCCAGAAGTCTTGCTTCCTCTTCTTAGTCTTCCAGAAGTCTGACTGAAGCAGATGTGGTTAGGATGATGAAATTTCTCTCATAGCAAATTCAAATGGGGCTCTGCTGGATCCTACTCCATAGGGTTCGGAAACCTTCATTATCACTACCCCACCTATTTTGTCTCCTTTTCCAAAACAACTGTTGGTTTCGGAGCAGTTGGATCTGAGAATCCTGGATCCATCTGTATCGGATCCAAAGATCCTTGTATCTTCTACACAGATACCATCTCTGAGTGGACCGGCTCCAAACATGTTAGAGCCGGATGACTCTCAGAGCTGTAGTGTTGGTGCTGGATCCGAGGTGTTGGAGTCGACTCCGAG
Organism: Protopterus annectens; assembly: GCF_019279795.1. Lineage (NCBI taxonomy): Eukaryota > Metazoa > Chordata > Ceratodontiformes > Protopteridae > Protopterus > Protopterus annectens. Next base: position 181,208,353 of record NC_056751.1, read on the forward strand.
ATTGTCTAAGCCATCTCTGCCCATCTGAACCGCGGCCCTTGACATCTCGGCTCGACCCCTGCTTTGAGTGGTTCCCTTCGGGTCGGATGGTGTTGACTGTTTGGAAGCATGTCCTCTCAAAGCTGACAGTTTCTTTCTCCCCAAGGCATTCTGCTTTCGAGATGGTGGAGAAAGATTTTTCTGCTCCAAGAGAAAGGACGCATCCATCCTCTTCAGCTCCTACTTCCCAGACCCAGTTGTCTTTCCTTTTTGAGCCTCAACTTCCTACTCCACTAGGACAGCCAGCTCAAAGTCTTGATATCTTCTGATACGTCTCTGGAACATCTCGCTGAAGAAGTCCCTAGGAAGAGAAAGTGTGTGTCATGGAGGATATTAATTTCGATGAGGGTAGAGGTCTCCAGGATCACCGTCTGATGCCATCTCATTTGGAGACATATTAGAGATCCTCAAGCAAAGGAGTGGTTGGTCAGCCGACAACACTTCCCAAGACTAATTCGTATTGGGGCTGGCCCATCTACCTCCTGGGTGACTCCGCCCGCATATTAGCTCATTGATTTAATCTCTCAGCGGGTGTGGAAGGAACTTGATTCTGTTGAGCTGATCCCCAAAAGACCAGACAGGATGCCGGCACCACCCAACGATAGGGAATTTTGGAGTAATAGAGTTCCAGTTGATGTCATGGTCATAGCATAGGGAAAAAGAAAAAGGAACTTGCAGAACAGAGTTTGTCTTTTCACATTCCTAACAGGAAGTCTAGGCCACTGGACAGATTCAGGAAGTGTGTATATGTTTCAGTGATGAATTATTTGGTACACTTTACCAGACTCCAAAGAGATTTAATTAAAGAACTTACCAAATCCCCCTCTTGGATCATTACTTGTGAGGCAGGGAGCTTGATGCCTAACAGTTGGTTGCCCTACAATCCATTTCAAATTTATCTGTGAGGCTCATCTTACATGCAGCTGAAGGTACCTCAAGGGTGGTGGATGCTTGAATGCACCTGTGTGATTTCGTGGAGCCACTCAACTCTTCCTTCATCATTGCTTCCTTTGACAGAAGTTCTTTATTTGGCCCCAAGATTAAAAACACATTATCCAAATGTGTGAGCAGGATGGTAATACCAGGTCTGCTGTGGGCATATGTTTTTCAACTCCTCAAAGCGCCTTTTCTAGGGATCAACCAGGTGGTCAAAAAATGTGATTTAGAAAGTCCCAGGGGCTCTTCCAAGATTCACATGGAGAAAGCTTCCCCAGGAACAGAGGAAGGGAACTCTAATAGAACACATCACCTGTGTGATGGGGGGGGGGGGCAAAACCAAGGGCCCAGAGACACTTCCTCTGACAGATCCTACCAGCTCTCCTGAAAGGAGGACTGATTATCCACCTTTGGAGGCAGTCGGGGGTCATTTATCTTTTCACCAGAGAGCTTGGTTAGAGATTGCAAAATATTTATGGCTGCAGAGGATTTATGGATGCAGAGCATTATTTCCAGAAGTTATATAATATCCTTTTCCCTACCCCCCTCCTTTAACAGTAAACAAAATTCCCGATGTCCACCCAATCAACGGAAAGCAGCAGCAGCACTAGAAAAAAAAAGCTGCTACAAAAAAGAGTAATCCGGAAGATCCCCTAGACCAGAAAGAGTCCGGAAATTACTCAAAATTATTTTTATTGCCAAAGAAAACAGGACAGGAAACCAGTTTTGGATCTAAGCAATCTGAACAAGTCAGTTCAGTACATGGAATTCTGGATGGTCATGGTTCAATCCATTCTGTTTCCTTTCTGCACAAGGATGTCTGGATGTGCTCAATGGATCTTCAGGATACATACTATCATATAAAAATGAACAGGCAATCCAGAAGATTCCTACACTTCTGACTGGGAGCCATTCATTACCAATTCAGAGCTCTGCATTTTGGTCTCACCACAGTCTCCAGGGTGCTCACCCAGTGCATGGCAGTAATGGCAGTTCACTAGAGACAGCAAGGATTCTGGGTGCTTCCTTACTTGTATGACTGGCTCATAACCACTCCAACCAGGCATCATTTGATCAAAGCATGAGATTGTGTACTCCACTTATGCTTCTACCTGGGAAATACTGTCATTCATAGCAAATCTCAACTAAAACCAACTCGGATTGTTTGTTTGTGTCTTTCGGCTTTTCCTGGTTAAGGGTCGCCACAGAGGAACTCCGGTTGGCTAATGATTGGCAGATGATTTTTACGTACCGGCTTGCCAGGCCTGACGCACAACCTTCAACAAAGGTACACCCATTCACACATGTCTCCACGCAGAAGACGCTCTAGCTGAGAATCGAACCGGACAGCGTCTTACTTTGAGGTGACAATGCTACTGTAGCACCACTACCGCAGGTTAGAACCAACTCTGATATTAGACTTTATCAGAACTTTGTTCAAAACAATATCTTTGACAACCTCCCTTCCTTTAACAAGGGTACAAACCATATGATTCCAGTCCAAAAAGTTTAAAATTTCCATCTCTCTCTCAGCTCACTTGATCCATCAAGCATTGGAGTCAATGTCTGCTATGATAGTTTTGGTTCCGTTAGCAAGATATCACCTTGAGAAATCTTCTGTGAACCCTAGCAACTCAGTGGTTGATTCTTCATCAACCCTTATACACCCAAATCAAGATAATTCAGGCTTGCAAAAATTACCTCCTTTGCTGAATTTACTCCTGTCAGAAAATGCAAGGCTGCCCCTTCACTTTCCTTCAACCCAAGGCCATAGTTATCACAGACGATTCCTAGATAAGGTGGGGGTCCACTTCTTGGAAGGATAGTTCAAGGAACATGGTCCCCCAAAGAGGCCAATACACACATCAGTGTCCTAGAAATGAGAGCAGTTCTCCTAGTGTTGCGGGCCTTCCAAGACGCTCTCCCTTCTGAGACCATTGTGATTCAAACAGACAATATGCCAGTAGTTTTGGTAGACTAACAAACAAAGGAGGAACTACCTGTTATCCCCTGTGTTGAGAAGCTTTGAGAGTGTGGCAGTAGGCAATCTCATCCAGTCTATTTCTAATAGCAATGGACATTCCAGGGAAATCCAGTCTGGTAGCAGACAAATTAAGCAGGTCCATTCTAATGCCTCACGAGAGGTCTCTCAACATGAAAGTGGCAGAAAAGATATTCATCTATGGGGCCAATTTGCAGCGATCTCTTTGCATCTCCCCTCAACAAGTGCAGCAGGTTCTTTGCCCTGGTCCCCCCACTGGGAGAATCACTGAGAGATGCTCTTCTCCATGATTGACCCCTCTGTCTTCTCTCCACCTTTCCCCCAGTGCTTCTAATCCACAAATTCCTTCAGAAAGCATCTGAATTGAAGAGCACAATCCTCCTTATTGCCCTCATCAGATTTTGTTCCCCTTTCTTTGGCCTCATCTGCTTCGCTCCCATGGATTCTTGATTCAGTTCCAGACCTCCTGTCTCATCTGACAAACCTGATACACCTGGACATCTTAGGCCTGTTGATAGCAAGATAGCCCAGTTTCTCCTCCCCATTCACCACATTTTTTATCCAACACAAAGTTTCAACTAGAAATATTTACAGAAGTAAATGGAAAAGGTTTGTTGTTTGGGCGCAGTAGAAAGACATTGACCCTTTTTAGACACCAGTACTTTTTGGAGTTTTCAGCTACAATTTTTTTAACAAAGGTGCTGTTTCTTCAACTATAACAGTACAACTAGCTGCCATTTCTAATTGTCTCATTGGAGTAAGCAATTCATCTTTAGCTTCTTCCAAATTTTGCAAGGCTTTTATATGTGGAACCTTTCTTCTTAGAACCCCTTTTAAAGATCCTTCTCCTCCATGGGATTTGAATTTAGTTTTACAATCTTGGACCCACTCTCCCTTTGAACCATCAGCCAAATGTGAACTAAAATTTTTAACTTGGATGACTGTCTTTTTAGTGGCCATTACATCTGCTAGAAGAGTATCAGAACTGCAAGCCTAATCTTCTAAACCTCCTTATTTGATTTTTCATAAGGATAGGGTATCCTTATCACTAACTTATCTTTCCTAAGGTGGTGTCAGAATCCAATATTAGTCAAACTATCAGCCTTCCAGTTTTTCTTTCCAATTTTTTTCAAACAAAGGAGAGTATAAATTGCATCTGTTAGATGTTCACAGGCAGTTATGTTTTTACCTGCATAGGACAAAACTTTTCAGGAAATCAGATTAACTGCTTTTTTTTCAGATTTAAAATTGGGCATGCCAGTTACTAAAGTAATGCTAGCCAAGTGATTAACTGATTGTATTTCATTTGTTTACAAAAAATTAGGTTTGCCTTTGCCAAAAGCTCATTCTATCAGGTCTATGACAACCTCTTCAGTATTTTTATCCAGATCTTCCATGGATGATATTTGTGCAGCTGCATCTTGTGCTAACCTCATACTTTTATTACTCATTGCAAATTGGATCTGGTCTATAGGGAAAGAGCAGCATTCAGCTCAACAGTGCTCAGGAATATTCTTCCATAGAGTCCTCCTGGGATTTAGTTAGCTGGGAAATACATCCCAACGATTGAGGAATGAATGAGAATGACAACATCAGATAAAAAAATGTATGTACTCACCATAATGTTCCATCTGTGTAGTCCATTTTCATTTTTCCTTAATTTCCCTTCCTCCAATCCCCTACCAATTTGACCTCTGGAAAGATTAGATGCTAGAGGAACCAATGTTCCTCTATTTGAGCTCCATAAACTAGTATTTATTTATTATAATGACTAAAAGTTCAGCAAACAAGAACTGAGGTATGGTAGGAACTAATGCATTGTGGGTAAGAGAGGAGCTCGAGAGCTTCAATGTTCCAAGAGTTGTAGAAAACAGCCGAGTCAGATCAGAGGATCGGATCCAAACCCAACAGCTGGGGAAGAATGAAAATGGACAACACAGATGTAACTTAGTTGTTTTCAACTCCTAATGCTATTGTTCCTGCATGATTTTGGATGTAATCAATGGATATGACAGATTGGTACTGGCACATTTGTATTAAGGAGCAGCACAGAAGGTTCCTGCACTTTCAGGCAGGTAAGTAGCACTTTCAGTGCAGGGTGCTACCTTTGGTCTTTTCTCCACCTACAGTATCTTTACTAATGCATTTAATTGTGAAGGCCTAATCAGTGCAGCCTTCTGGTGTTCCCAGCTTGTATGATTGGTTACTGGTGGAGTCCACCTGGGATACACTTCTCACATCATGTCTAAGTCTGGACATGACAGTCACAAGATCAGATACAAGAGTGGCCAACTCAGACTTCCTCCTAGCAAGGAAATGGCATTGGGGTAGAGTCAGAGATTGCAAAGTCATCCTCAGTGAAACAGTTGCCCCAAAGCATAAATCAGTGGTGACTACAATCAGCTACAAACAGTGGTTAGAGAAGGCTCTAAGGTCAACAGAGACTAGGCTGAAGACCGGGACGTTGACTGTAATGAAAGCACTAGAGTTCAAGGAAACACTCAAGGCTCTAACATCTCAGGAAGAAGAGGAAATGGAGTTCAAGAAGAATGGTAATCTTGACACAATGTGCATGAGGAGTATAGAACAGATATGCATCCAAATCAGGTGTAGAAATAAGGTGCATAAGGAAACCTGATGGTGGAATACAGAAGTCCAGAAATGCAGGAAAAAATGGGAGATAGAAAACCTGGATCAGACTAGGAAGGAATATTGGTTGGTTAACAAAGAGGCTAACAGAGCAGTCAGAGAAGGAAAGAACAAGGGATCAGCGGTACTCTGCCAGCTTTTGAAAAGTGACTCAGCAGATGGCACAAAGAAAAACTATCCATTTGGAAGGTGAAGACATAAAGATAAACAAGATAGTCATCAGACATCCTTCATAAGGTATGCCAGCAACAACCCATTTACCAGTCCATAGGATATCAAAGGCATGTGAGAAGAATGCTTCCAGCAGCTTCTGAATGAAGAAAACCCCACAGAAGCTGTACTACCTCAGATCGATACTACACTGAAAGAGGAAGAAGAGACTATCCTAGAAGAAGTAAGAATACCAATAAGGGAGATAAAAGTCCAGGAAAGCAGTAGGCTCAGATGTGGTCATTTTAAAGATATTGGGAGAGTTAGGGACAAAATGGCTCCAGAGAATACTTATAGCAATATGCAGAGAAAAGAGTATCCAAGATGACCGGCGGATAAGTATTGTAGTGCCAGTGTACAAGAACAAAGGGGACAGTCCCAACTGTGGGACGTATAGAGGTATCAACCTCCTATCACACTGCATGAAAGTACTGGAGAGAGTAATCAACAAAAAGATATGCAGAGTAGTAGAAAGTAAGATGAGAGATGAGCAGTATGGATTCAGCACAACTGACCCAATATTTTCATTGAGACAGATATTTGAGCAGAGAGGTGAGTGAGGAGTCCAGCTGGGCATTCTGTGTTACACTGTCCCAAGAAAGCTGATTTGGGCAGTTCTTTGATGGTTCAGTGTTACAGAAACAGTGGTGGAATTAGTTCAGGATATGTACAAGGACCCAATGATACAAGTATGAGAGTGTGTAGACTCACAGAGAGTGTGTAGACTCACAGAGAGGTTCCCTGTGGGAGTGGTGTTCAGCACTGAGCCAACTGCTGTTTATACTAGTGAAGGATTAAATTAGCAAACAGGTTGGAGGGGACAGATCATCAAGGCTGCTGACTATGTGGCATTACAATCACACTGTGAACAGGAACTTCAGCAAACTGTGGGAGAGTGGAATCCAAAATTGAATGGTCATTGGATGAAACTGAGTACAGACAAAACAGCTGTGTGGAAACAAATGTAGGAAATCTGAATTAGCTGAAAATTGAGATAGAAGGGAAAGAGTAGAAGGGGTTAGCATCTTCAGGTATGTAGGAGGGGGTGGTTGAGGAGAAGCTAGAATCAGAAGGGCTGCAGGTAACCGTGACAGAGTGCCAGGAGTAGCTTGTGACAAACTAATGCAAAAGAAGCTGAAAAGTAAGATGTACAAATCAGTGGTGTGACCAATACTACTCTCTGGTACAGAAATGTAGGCAGTGAAGACAGAGTAGTTGATAAAACTAGAAGTGATGGAGATGAAGTGCCTGAGATGGGTGGTAGGATACACACGGTGGACCTGATAAAGAAATTAGGGCAATAGAGCAGAAACCAGAGTTGCTCCAATTACAGAGAAGGTCAAAGAGAACAGATTGCAGTGGTTTGGGCAGATGTGCAGGGAAGCAGAAGACAATCTGGTAAAGATGACTTGGGAGAGATAGGAAGATGTCAAGAAGAAATAATGATACCCAGCAAAGAGGTGGATGGAGTGCATGAAAGAAGACCTGTGACAGTCAATGGTGACCATCAAAGAAGGTAGGAGAGTGGCATTGAATCGAGGAAGATATCAAAAGTTGACACAGCACCCCGACCCCATGTAGAAAATAGGGGGCTGCTGATAGTGATGATGTTTAAGTCAACTTCATCTCGATCCACTTCTCTCTCTCCCTCTCTTTCTTCAGATAAAGCTCACAAGCTCAAATATATGGTCTCTTGGTTAACAACACAGACTAGTTCAAGTATGCCTTTTTTCTTATGACAATATTCATAGTCCCATTGTTCTTCCCTGTGTATGACTCTGTGGATCATGTAATAGATTGCTCACTGTCAGATTTTCCTCTGGTTTTGAACCCATGCCAGTGCCACTTAGATTACTGTGTTTTATCCCCCAGCTTTCAAATAGGCTTTACCTTTATCTCCACACTCTTCATTGTGGTCCCTGATACTGGGCACATCACTGTAGTAATGGGGGCCCTCTTCAGGTCTGCAGTGGTCCAAAATCACCAAGATTGCAGCAGTTCTTTGGCAAAGTATTGATACATCATGATTTTTCTGAGCTGTGATACAGAATCGGAATTGCCTGGGCATGGTAAGGCCTTGCTCTTTCTACTAATGTTGGCTGTCAAAAAAGCAATTACTAGAAAATTGGAAATCAAAGTCTAAACCAACTATACTAGAAGTAGTGAATATAGTAACAGAGATAATACAACTGGAATTGAGATCTTTAGAAAAGGGTCGGAGTAAACAACTTAGGAAAAATGGGAAATGTGGGAACAATACATACAAGGGAGCAATGAGGATTAAAAGGTGGTAGGACTTAAATGAGCTATGCAATGTTTGACTGAAAAAGACTGGCTAGATTATAAGTGATGTATAATGTTTGCAACTGAGAGTGTGCCAGCATGGTTTGTGATGTAAAATGATTGCAACTAGGATTGTGTTGGTGTGGTTTGTTTTCATTTATATAAATGTATGATTGCCTATGTAGTAAGTGATGGTTTATTAAAGATGTTTGTTGTTTAAAAAAAAGGCAGGAATTGAATAATTTATGTAATGTTGCTTAGGTTATATGATGTACAGCAATATATGTGAAGTAAAATGTTTGTAATGTTAATTATAGTGTGATTACTGTTATATGAATGTAAATTTGCCTATGTTACAAGTGATAATTCAATAAAGGTGGTTGAAAAAAGCATAGTACATGTGGTGGTGGGGGATACATCAGTCTTGGATCTCAGTAGTGTATACGGTGGTGGGGGGAGTGAGGGGGACTCATCAGTCTTGGATCTCAGTAGTGCATATAGTGGTGGGAGTATGGGGGATCGTCTTCACTTTTTTCTCATTCATCTTCAGTCTTTTCCAGGTAACAAAGTTTTGCATGAAGAGGCCAACGCTTATTCTTGCGGCTCCCTGGTGACTCAGGAGAACATTTATGAATAGTTAGTTTGGACCTCTATAACAGGACTAGAGCATTTTTATGATGGTGTTCTTCATGGCATCCTATTCTGAGGGCTGCCTTTTGATCTCTTTCCACCATGTTTTGGGATTTTTGAACATTGCTTAAGATCATTTCCAAGTGATTCATCACCTTCAATGGTCCCTTTAATGAATGAATGATGTAACATATGTATGTGTATTCACCATATCACTTGATCTTTGAGGGGTCATGTATTGTGGATGCATTATTCCTGCCTTCTTTTCCTATTGTCTTTCATATTCCAGCTCACTTCTGTATTAAGTGATCATTCTGCAAGTAAACTTCTATTTCTAATCTTATGAAATAGTCACTTTTGTTGCAGGAACACATGATAGGAGGGTTTCAGTAGCTGAGGATCCTAGGGACTCAGTGGCCCCTTGTCCCCAGTACTGAGATGCACTGCATGTGCCATATGAGGCTTCCATAATGTGAATGTGGTAGTTCAGGATTTTAAGGATAGCTGTGAAAAAGTGCTTAAGAAGGTTGTACTGATGTGTTTCACTCTGTGCAGACAGTCCTCTCAAAAATCAACTGATTTGGTGAATACTCAGTTTGTTTACTTCCATTAAAGTAACAGTGGTTTAGCTGATTTTATGGGTCATCTGGTTAATGTAGGAAGAATTAATTTCCAATTTATTGTAGTTTCTTATGTTTTGTTTATTGAATTATCATTAATACTTACTTTATATGCAGTATTTAAAATGTTATCCTTTGTGGTATGTATGGTTTGTATCTAGACTGACAGTTTCTGAAATGCACTACTCAAATTCTGGATAGCTGCATTATCTATTGAAACTTGTTAATATTGTGGTTGTCTGGTTTTCTATTGGTACAGACGTATGCATACACATTCTCAGAAGCTACTTCAGATCTCAGTGCTTTTGTCTGACTTTATATACAGTGCACCATGCCTGTTATGTTCTTGAATACTGGTGACCAAGAATGATTAATCAGGACATACTCTGTCTACATTCTGGTTACTTTTAAGGCTGACTAACAATGTCTTAACTTCTCAGCCTTTGACAAAGTGTTTACATGCTCTGCAGATGTCCATTTTTTGAGAAATTTCTTCCATTAAAAAGTATACTGTTCTCCCCTTTACGTAATGCACTCTATAATTGTATTCTATTTATTGCTGATAACACACAATCAAGTAAACTAAAATGCAGAAATGCATTTTATTTTTAATATAAATCGGTCTTTGATTAAACCAGTCTTTTTCTACACGGTTACTTTTAACTGAAAAAGAACATTTTCCTGATCCATTCGCATCAGAAGTATAGTTAAACAAATCTATCCTAACACTTTTCCAATCGTTTATTATTAGCAGTGCTGGCAGTTAGAGTTCTGTACTTAAGTATCCTCAACATTATTATTATTATTATTATTATTATTAACTTTTACACAAAATATGATGTCTGGAAAGATTTTTGAATCTGGTGGGCAAAATGGAAGCAGGTTTACAGTGAACTGTTCATTTTTTTTATTCTGAATAAATGTATAATATGTCTCATTAGAACAACCAGCAGGGATTTCCTGACCTTTTGAAATGAATAATTGCATGATCACGTGATTGTGTTCTATTCAAGGATACTTTTATTGGAGCATTTAGTATGTTTCTCCCTAGGAAATTAGCAGTTCTGTATCTGCTGAATTATGACTCAAACTGCACTGAATCTTGTAATTGCACCCAAATAAATTATTTGAACAAGCTGTATTGTAAACGGGTGTAAATATATTCTCAGCCGAGAAGGATGCATTCATTAATGATCTTTAGCACGTCATTCAGTACCATAAAGAAAACCATAATTGTTTTTGCAATCTTCTTTTAAGTAATGCAGTGAAAGATAAACATGATGAAATGTGTAATTTGATTGCAAGTTGTCAAAAGTGCTTTCTAGATGAACTTTAGTGGAATGTAAATCATCTGTATGGTGTGGGAAGGACTACATCACTCAGAAGGGAAAAGTGTTAAAGGGAACACGAGAAACAGAACGCTGAATGTATCTTCTGTATGGTTTTCAAAGGGTCTGACTTGTTCTTGGATTTATTAAAGATTATTTTTTTTTATAATGGCTCTTGCAAAATGTAATTCATACCATAGGGAAGAAAAAGGTTTCATTATTCACTTGGGTACTTAAACCATTTAATTTTGTTAACAGACCAGTTTGCTGCATGGTCTTTTCATAATGGAAGTACTGTTCGTTCTCAAAGAAAGATGAGGAGTTGGCCTGCTTATTCTCTAGTTTGTGATGAATTTGTGCATGCTGTGTTAGTCATGAGTTGCTTAGATAAACTGAAATGGAAGCCCATGCTAATCTTTTGAATCTCCATTATTTTATTTTATTTTATTTTGTTTGCAGAAGCACACACACAATTCTTTCTCATCAAATGATAGGCCATTGGGGTTGTTGTTACTGGTCTGATTTTCTAAGATATATAAAACGGGTATTGATCACATCTTTAATGAACCATGAGCATCATTGCCTACAGTTGTAGGCAAAGTATAGCAAAAATTGGAACAAACTATTTTTTTACTGAAATCAGTGGAAGAGACTGTTTTTGCATAGGAATTTATGCATTCACTTTAAAATGATGTACTTCAGCTATGTGCACTAAGCTGAACCAATCAACTTATGGTTACTAGCATTAAATGTGACCTTCACTTTTGTTTAATTTGGAAACGTAAGCAGTAGTGATATAGTGTAGGATTGTGTGTACAAGTGAATAATAATTGAAAAATATTAATGATTGGCACATTGATAAAATAGTTTTCTCTGCAGTTCTGGTCTGTTGATATAAGATGGAAAGTATAGAGTGGATGAAATATGGATTTACAATGGTACTAGTTTGTTCACAGTTATGACACTTAGCAGGACTGTAACTCACGGTGAAAGTAAGGTTAACAACAATGTGAATTATGCTGATTTCATACTGATGATGCTGATGGTTGTTTTATTAAGCCACATCTGTCAGAATGTAGACTGCCTGTGGGTGTTCTTTTTACCGTGGCATCTTTGATTACACAATTATCATCAGGGTTGGCATCTGAGGCTTAATGTGGTATCTGGGAGAACAGCATGTGAAATTTACTAAACAGAAAAACAACACAAGTATGCTGGCACCAGTATCTCCATAAGATTCCTACATGAGATAACTGCAATTCTTCAGGAAAGTATAGTACAAGACATCAATGAGAAATTAAATTCTTCTACACACATCCTGAGGAGTGCTGATAGTGATTTGGGATGCCAAAGTCTGTTTCCCCCAGTCAGCAACTTTCATGCAAGTCTCTGCTTGCACTTGGAGTCACAGCTGACCAGGAGCTACCTCATCTTTTCTGCCTGAATGAGTGAAAGCTGACAGTCACTCACATCTCATTATCTAATTCTTCCAGTTTCTTAACCACTGATGTGAAATAAGATCAGGAAAATTATGAGGTAATAGATCTATAGGTTCATAAGTGTATACTGGGCCAACGACCTCAAGGGCCTTTTTAAGCCTAGCCATGCAACTCAAATCTCTGACAAGTTCTGGTACCCTTGATAAGTGTAAGCAGGGGCTTGGGAGATGAAACATTTACAAGCAGGGGCCTGGGAGATGAACCATTTACAGGCTGTGTCCATTAGAGACATAGGTGCCAAACCAGGGATGAATTTCCTGTTCCCTATCCAATTGTCCAAGTTATACTTGAATGGGGTTAAGACGAAAATGTGCTTCACATGGATGGGGAGCCTGTTCCAGAGAAGGAATAGTCTCTAGATACATACCTTTCTCTCCAGCAGGTTCTGTTTATGACACAGGTAAGATTTAGGTAATTCTGGTGCTGTTTTCTTTTGCATATATGCAGGAGCTTCATCGGGGTGGCTTCTGACAATGCTTTGTATGCCAGGCTTAGATCTCCCCTCAACAGCCTGCAGGAGACAATTTTAAGGGATAGGGCTTTGAGGTGGTCTGCATAGGACATGTTACTTACGCCCTGTATTCATTTAGTGAGGAACCTTTGTTAACGTTCCAGTTGTTGAATGTGCCTGGTTAGGTACATAGCAAAGGGAGCATTGTATTCCATGATAGGTCTGATGAATGCTGAATACAGTGGAACAATGACCTCCTTAGACCTAGATGCCATACATTTGTTTATAAGTTGCGCAGCCTAGAATGAATTCCTCACTATTGTAGGTGAGTGATAGTCAAAGGCTAGATTATTGTCAGTTTGTGTCCCCAAGTCCCTGACTACTGGGTCAACTCTTGGGAGTGTGTTTTCAGTATGACAATTACCAGGGGTGGATGACTTCTCAGAGGATATTATTATGCATTGCTTGGCATTTAGTTTTAGTCCATGGCTGTGACACCAGTTATTTGTCTGTGTTGGACCTTCCTGGAGAATATTACTGTCAGTGGGGGATTCTATGACCGCTCCTAATTTGCAGTAATTTCTACATTTAGTCAGCCAGAGGCCCTTGACATTGGCCTTGACTTCAGAGAAGTAAATGCCAAAAAAGGAGTGTTCCCAGGATCGAGCCCTCTGTGACTCCCCTTGTGACTGATCTCTTCATAGAGATGGTCTCCCAAGTTATAACTCCTGGGTCCTGTTTGTGAGCCAACTGGATATCCACCGGGTGACATAACAGTTTATTCCTAAGTGGGGTATTGTGACAAATGTCTTGGCCAGATCGAGGTAGGCAGTGTGAACTGTTTTGTCCTCATCCTTTTCTTTGGTGACCTTCTCCACCAGGTTGAGTAGGCATGACCTGCCCTTGAGAAAACCAAAATGGATTGGGTCGAGTGTCTGAAGGATTCTTATGTCATTATTCATCATTTCCATGATAATTCTTTCCATGGTTTTACATATGAAACTAGTGAGAGAGTTGTGGATCTGTATTTGACCAACTTTTATGCAAAGGGATAACTGCTGCTCTTTTCCATTTGTGAGACACGAAGCTTGTTGGGAGGCTACAGTTAAAATAGCAATTCTAGAGGGCCTGATAGGCCACGTTTCATGACATTTAAAAGGCATCCTGAGATATTTTCTGAGCCCATGGATGCAGTGTTCTTGGCCTTAGAAAGAGCACTGAGGACCTGTTCCTTAGTGATTGTAGGGGAGTTTTATTTGATGATATTTCCTGAGGGAGGGTTGAGGAGGAGAGAGTGGTTAAAGTTAGAGATGAATTTGTCTGTCAGCAGGCTTGCTATATATTCTGGCTTAGTATAGGTTTCTCCATTAACAATGAGCTCTGCAGACAATTGTGCATTGCCTTTGAGGTTATGGACATAGCTAAATAATGCCTTGTGGTTGTCATTGGCCTGGGAAGCCAAAGTTAACTAAAATTTGGCTTTAGTAGACTTTATTTGCCCTCTGAGTTGTTTGTTTAGTTTGATGAGTGTTTTTATCCTGCTGAGTGCTACACCTCCTAATTTTTGCCATGATTTTCTATCTTCTGTTGTACAGTCTATTGAAGTTGTGATTCCACCAGGTGGCTTGTTTGTTGTTATTTCTGTACTTCTTCCTGGTGGGTGCAACTGCCTCTATGCATCAATTAACATGCTTGAATAGGATTTCTATGAACAGTTCTGCAAAAAAAACAAAAAAACAAACAAACTCTGCAATGCTGAAAAGCACTAAAAAACTTAAATAACATAGAGCTTTCGTATAAAAATCCTTCATCAGTACACATCATACATTAAAAATCACACTTTAAATAGTAAAATGTTAGAAATCACATGCTGTCATACAGCCAATAAACCAACATTACTAATAAAAACAATTATCAATAAATGATCTCAGGCACATTTATTTATATTTAAGAACAGGTTTTAAAGAAATCATCTTATTAATTCCTGGTGTGCGATCTGCTTGTAAACGCAAAATCCATTCATATTCTCTACATTCTAATTTATTATGTATATCCCCACCCCTAATGTTCTTAGAAACCATGTGCATGATTCTAAAAGTAAAAAAATATCATTACCTTTCTCTTTTTGATGTTGAGCTAAAGAATTCATTATTGTACCCCTTCTCATTTCAGATCTGTGTTTAACTACTCTAGCCTTCAATTTTCTAGTAGATTTTCCAATATAAAAACTAGTGCATTCTTACATGTTGCTAAATATGTAATATTAATAGAGTTACAAGTGGCCAAATAGGGAATACATAAATCGTTTACCAGTAACAGGATTTATAAAATGGTCTTCAAAATTAATTAATTCACAACTAGAACAAGTTGTAACAGGGAACAGTTCCTACTCCTAGAGGACCTAGACTGCTTAGAAAATACATCCCCTTATAACATAAACACCTTTTTAAGCTGGTACAATTCCTGTAAGAAAATCTTGGAGTATCACCTATATATTCTCCCATTTCAGGTAATTATCTTAAAATACACCAGTTCTTTTTAATAATTTTTTAATTTAATTACTACATCTACAGTATCTATTGGTAAAGCGTACAAATCTTTATGTTCAAAGGAACTAACCATACTATTAGGATCGTGGGCATTCCTAAAATAAGGTTGTGCTTTTCCATTTTTGTCATTAATTACCTCATTAAAACTAGTTCTTAATAAATTATCAGTGTCCTCTGGCTCTGAATTCCTCAGTTACTTCCAGCATTTGGTTAAAACATCTATCGTGATCAATATTTAACTTGCTAATCCTTAAATATTGTCCCTTTACAATTCCCTTAAATACATGTTCAGCATGCATGCTATGTTTATGTAAATATTTATTCCTATGAGCAGGCTTCTTATAAATGCTAGTTTGCACACTTGAACCATTATAAGAATGATCAACAACCAAAACGTTAATCCTGCTTCTGGAAAACACCATCTTGAACTTTAAAAAAATCAGTAGTTTTATTAACAAACAAGTCCGCATAGGCAGCAGTGTTGTTAGGGTTTATGGGGGCTTGAAATTTTGCCAGGTTATCACTTAATAGTAGGACGTTAGCCTTAGAGAAGTTCCTGAACATTCCAGGGTTAGCTGGGGTTCCGGATTTATCAAAGAAGACATTACACTAGAGTGCAGCACTCTCCCATTTTAGTGAGGACTAGAACCAGTATGTTTGTGCCCCTGATTGGCATATTGACAGGCTAGTCCAGGGTGTTTGTGTTACAAAATCCAGGAATCTCAGTCCCTGCATATTTGGTGTTGAATATGATTTGCCCAGTTAATAGTGAGGTAATTAAAGTCACACAAGAATATGATATTGGATAGGATGGTGAGTGTCTCCAGTAAGCTTAAGTACATGTCATGGGTTTGCTAAGTCATAGAGGGGGACCTGTAGTTTACAAGGAAATGGAATGGGATTTTGCCTTTAGTGATTTAAATGTGGAGACGCTCAAGTGCCTCATCCTATTTGACCAGCCTTGAGGTATATTTATTTTTGATGTTAATCGAGACACCTCCACGTTTAATCCCTTTTTCTGTAGTAGCTGGTTTTAATGTGTAGAAGACATTGTAGCCTTACACTGCCGGTGTGCTCTTCACAGCTTTAAACCATGTCTCAGTGACTGTACAGACGTTGGCATTCTCTGGGGTGAGGAGAGCTTGTTAGGGATTGGAGTTTCTTGTTTAGACTCCTATCATTAAACAATTGCACCTTTAGATTTTCTTGGTTTTGATTTGCTATGTTGGAAGTATTTTCAATGTGGCATTGCATAAAATAGGCACTAAGGGGGAAGACAATGTTTTTGCTAATATTTGAAAGCCTAGAGGCAAGAGGTGAAGACCATCCTGACAAAACAGCTTATTTTTTTGACCATCTCCTTCCATGCTGACAGATATTACAATCACTTAGAATGATATCAGAAACTAAAGCAATTATTAAAATCAGTCATCTTCTTTTTGTGTTGTGACATCATCCTTGGAGAAGGTAAAATGATGATCAGTGCTTGGTTCATAGCAGCTTGGGACATATATTCCAAGAGCACAATGATGTCTCTTTCCATATAGTCTTGGGAGGTACATCTCATGTCATTTACACACACATGGACTGTGACTGAATCGTACTGATATTTGTGGTCTGGTGACCTGAGTGCGTGCATAATGTGGAGAATCCGGGGCTCTCATAATTAACTGACTGTGACTTTCTGTTTACTCAGCCTGGTAAGGGGATGTCAGTGTACCTCACAATGCAGTCTCCAATGACCAGAATATTGGATTTTGTGATGGCTTGCCTTATGGGCTTTGAAGTAGAGGGTCCATGAGATGTGACTGTATGTGTTGATGTGGGTGGTGTTTTGAAAGAGTACATTTAGGGCTGCTTAAGGTATTTGTTATGTGTACTTCATCTAGAAGGTCAGTGCGGTTTAGGAACGTTACATTTAAGTGCCTCAGCATATGTAGGTCTGTATGTTTGCTTTGAACTATGTGTGATGTGTGCAGCGTGTGTACTACTAACAATCTGATTGACATTAGAAGTGCTTTTATGTGAGCGCTTTGCCTCTAGTGACATTGTTTAAATACATCTCTCATATATCTTATCAGTTCGTTTGAGAATTAGCTGGTTGTTAGTAAACATGAGGCAATTTTTACATTGCCTCTGGATGCCCATATCCAACAAGCTGGTAACGGAGATGGTGGGAAACGTCATATCTACGGCAGCAGGTTCTTTTTATTGCTGCTATAAGAATGTAAAGTAATGCCAGGAGTATCTGGTTTGCAACTCTGGAGCCAGTGCTTGTCATTGCATACAAGTCACCCTGTGTGCAACTAAGTACTGTTGAAATTTCAATGGTGCTTTTACAGGGAAATGTCGACTCAAGGTTTCTGTGTCCATACAGGGCACTGGTAAACATCTTAGGGGAAGCTAATAAATAGACTCTGATGATTTATGTACGAAGTATTTAGGTGAGTATTCCGAAGTTAGGTTAGACAGCAGCTAATCAAGCAGTACTTACTCAAAAGAAGGAATTAACTTTGTGAAAAATGATGAAAACAGGGGATTCAACTGATTGGCTACTGCCTGGGTAGTACTAGTGCTGGTCTCACCACAGCTTCACACTGCTGGGACCCAATGTCCGTTTGCTTCTTCTGTCACTAAAAGCAAAACAGTAGCACCAATTCCATGATGAGTACCTGGCTCTTTTGTGATCAACAGTTTTGTCCCAGCTGATGCAGTGGTCTGTAGGCTTGTTGTAGCCTTTTCCTAGTAGAGGCATTAAATGACAACCAGCCCAATCAGGAAAGTCCCACACAGATACTTACTGCCCAATTAGAGACGATCAGTGCTGTCTGCTCCTTCTCTCACCATTAACAAACACACAAATTCCAAGCCGGCACCTATGAAGCAGTTATCAGGCTTTCTGGTAATCAGCAGTCTCCAGGAAACAATGTCCGTATGCTCTTTCACTCACCAGGAGCAAAATGGAGGCATTAATCCCAAGATGACTACTGAGATGTAGAATGTGGGCTCGGCTCTCCAATAATTGGTGTTCTTATACTAGATGTTGCAGATTTTAAAGGTAAGATGGAAAAATGCATTACTATCCTAATAGTTGCGGTGTGAACTAAGCAGTTAGATATGAAAGAGTAAAAAACACTGGTGATGCCAAGCTGATACCATGAAAAAATAACAAAAGGAAATGACTTTAGAGATTCTGTAAGAAATAGTTTGCTTAGAAATAGCCAAACCTAAAGACCCAGAATGAAAATAAACAAATATTTACTTAGATATTTGACTAACTTTAGTTTTATCTGAATAATACCTGAGTTGTCTGTGCAAGACCTAGGTGTGAAGAACCATCTCACTTGCCAACTACAGAGAAGGGAAAAAAAATGGGCAAATTAACAGACTGATTAAGAGACAACTCATTAACCATCTTGGGCATAATTGAAAGATTAGTACAAAGAGGCACCCTGTCCATATGAAAAACTTAAAAAGGTGGTACAGACATAAGAGCCTGAAGCTCAGACTTTCTTATAGCTGAACTAAAGGCCAAAAGAAGAACAGTCTTCCAGGTACAGTGTTGTAAGAAAGCTGAGGCTGCAGGCTCAAAAAGAGCCTGAGTCAATTCCCAGGAAGGAGGAATAGACTTCCTGGGAGGCCTAATATGAAGGATGCCTTTAAGGAATTGTTTGACCTCAAGTCTAGAAGTCAAAGGAGGAATTAAAGGCAAACAAGCAGAAATAGCTGAAAAGTTGGCTTTAACTATTAGTATGCCAACCCAGCATGAAGCAATTCACACTAAGAGAGACCCAAAGGAACATCTACAGAAAGTGGATCCAGGTTAAGAGCAAGACACCAAGCAGAAAATCTCTGCAATTTGGACAAATAACATTTCCTGACCTCTACAGAACCCAAAGCAGGTCCTCAGAAAAAAAAGGTGTCTAAAAGGAATCAAAGCCCTATCACCTACAGTGTCAGTTGAAGAGTGGACAAGTGGGGATAGATGTAAGACCCCTTGTCTTGAGTAGGTCCACACTCTGAGATAACTTTTGCCCTTGGCTAAGTGCAGAAGAAGAGGAAACCAATGCTGTCTGGGCCAAAAGGGAGCCACCAACACAATTTTGGGAGAATCTTTTTCTGAATTGAACAGGACCCTCTGTATGAGAGGAAAGGGAGGCAAAGCATAAAGGAACATTCCCTGCCAAGAAAAAGATAGGGTGTCCACCTTCCAAGCCAGAGGGCATGGGACTCTAGTGCAAAAGAGAGGACGTTTTCTGTTCAGAGGGGTGGCAAAAATACCTACCTGAGGAGTACCCCGCTGGTGGACAGTATCCAGAAACGCAACTCTGTGAAGCATCCATTCAAAATTTAACCCTTATATTGTCAATTGAATTGCTTTGTATACCTTTCAAACTCTAACCTTCCTCATACAAAATTAATACTATAGCAAAACCCGAAATAATAAAGCGAGTTCTAATGTACCTTAACCAGACACAATTATATAGCCAAAAAATAACAATGTGTAAAATTAAATGTGTTAGAGAGTCAATGGATATAACCCCTGTACAATTACCAACAAAAAGGAGAAAAATATTCTATTGGTTCAGCGTATTAAATACAAGTCGCCTTGTGTTTCAGAATACATGCTAGAGATAAGGTGTCATTAATGCCAGGGGCACTACTGGCATTCAGTCATACCTGCCATAGGCATTCCCTGATCTCCAGGATGGTTTTGTAGTCTCCCCCAAAATCCTTAGTGTATAGTCTGTCTATGACAAAAGCAATTTTTTTTTTAAAGTTGGTACAGTCTTTTGTGTGATTGTATAGTGAATTAGTTGATTTCTTATTTTTGATATCCCTATTGTGTTCTAAAATTCTTTGTCTCAACTTTCTTGTGGTCATGCCAACATAGAAAGCTGGACAGGATAAACAAGTAGCTATGTAAATAACCATGTTGGTATTGCAATTACAATAACCTGGTCTCCTCAACATCCTCTTGAAATTCCCCACCGAAACATAAGGGCCATCATTGATGTATTTGCATGCTTTGCAATTTCCACATTTGGCCATCTTTGTAGGTCTTTGACCAAAGGTCATAGGTGTTCTCTCTAGAAGCTGTTTGATATTTAAACCCCTACTGTTTATAAAAAGGGGGGATTTACCTAGTGTATCATGTAAATCCACAGGAAGTGTATTTTTTCATGTCCATTGGATAACGTTTTTAACTTCCATAGCTAAAGAAATTGTGTTGTAAGACCATTCCAGTTGGAATATTCTTAACTTTTTGTTTAGTAATGTTAATGTTATTGTTACCAGCATCCCTTTGAATGTCATCCAAAATGGGTCTAAAATCTATAGTCCTTCTTCTGATGACATCCTGTTGAAGCATGGTAAGCACGTCCATGGGGTAACCCCTTTGGACAAATAAATTCATCAAAACCTCCAATTCTTCCAGGAATTTATTGTCCTCACTTACAATACGTAACAACCTAATCATCTGGCCTTTGGCCACATTCTTCTTAACATAATAGGGTTGACAACTGTCATAATGTAGAA
The DNA here is from genome assembly GCF_019279795.1 of Protopterus annectens. Classification (NCBI taxonomy): domain Eukaryota; kingdom Metazoa; phylum Chordata; order Ceratodontiformes; family Protopteridae; genus Protopterus; species Protopterus annectens. The sequence continues at coordinate 181,229,087 of NC_056751.1, forward strand.
ATAGGTTACTATATGTTTTCTTCCTAAATAAATTGGATTCTATCTCTTCATCTTTGATATATAATCGTAGATCCAGATAATCAATGGTCTTACTATCCACCTTATGAGTAAACTTCAAAAATGATGTAGTATTGTTCAAATAACTTATAAACTCATCCAGTTCATCTTGAGTGCCTTTCCAGAGGAACAGGATGTCATCCAAAAATCTCAAATAAATAATCATCCTTGATCTATATTCAGATGTCAATACAAACTGTTCCATTCTGCTAGAACCAAGTTGGCATATATGGGCACACATTTAGCGCCCATAGCCACCCCGGTGGATTGTATGTAGAATTCACCTTCAAAACCAATATAATTATTTTCCAACACAATCCGCATCAAGTCAACCAATAAACCTTTCTTGACCTGGTGTATATCACTATGTTTGTCCAAACTCCTAACAAACCAATCTATTCCAATATCGTGGGGAATCACTGAGAATAAATTTATAATATCAACAGTTACAAACATCAATTCCCCTGAATATAAATCAGACAAAGTCCTAAGGCAATCCGAGCAATGCCAAGAGTCTTTTAATATGTGTGGCAAATTGTCAAGAATCTTCTTGATCGTGATGTCTGTAAACGTTGCTAATGGTTCTGTTTTGGATCCCCTAGCCGCGACAGTCGGTCTAAATGGTGGATTAACCATATCTTTGTGAATTTTGGGAATTCCAAATAAACTAGGCATAACAGGATGTTCCACTAACAAGTATTTATACTCATCAGCATCAGTTATTCCTTCACAAAGCGTCTCGTAAAGTTGCCAATCAATCTTTGTGTACGCCTTCTGGACATCACATTTAGAGACTAATTCGTATGTGTTGGAATCATGTATAATACTCTGCATATGCCAGGAATAGTCAGTATTCGTCATGATGACTACTCTTCCCCCTTTTATTATAACAATAAATATAACAGTTTGAGCGCTTTCATCTCAAGATAGAGACTTCATCAGAAACAATTATCTTTGTTTAATTAACTTTATATAACTCTCAAATTAATGACATCATACCTTCACAATTAACATTTAAAAAGACATTCAATGTCAAGGGAATCAGGAGGAGTACCTACTGGTATGTCGGTGTTAGTAGTTAGGCCATCTATAATGTTGGGGGTAGGGTAGTAAATCTTAATCAGTTGTATTTGTTTCATCTGTGGTGCCAATTGTTGTTGAGGTTGTTCCTCCTCTGTCCCCCACCCCTCCAATTGCTTCCTGAATGGAACCCCTGTCTTTGGGGCGTTCTCTGATCCAAATGCTCTGGTGGATGACCCCGGTTTCTTAACCTGTCCGAACGTCTCAGTGGAGGTTGATTCTCTAAAAAATCTTCTTCTTCCTCAATATCCGTGTGCATCCCTTCAGTTACCCCAACTTCATTATGAGTTGTGTCCCTCCTTGTACCCCTTTCCAATAGGTTTTCTCTTATATTGGGTAAAGGGTAAGCTCTTTTTTCTTTGTATTCATTAGTATCCCTTAAAATCTTTTTTTGTTTTCTCTCCATGCTGACTTTAACAAATTTGTCAAGGTCAGTTGTAATTCTGTCAAACCTGTTTCTATTACTTTCAAAAAGTAAATCATTCATGATACTTTGTTTAAGAATGAGAAGTTCACTCTTTAAATTGTTAAGCCTAGTTATGTTGTCCCTAATAATTATTCTCATCAAATCCATTCCCGTTCTATCAAATAATTCAAGCATGTTGTTGTATGCCTCCGAGTCAGCCTCATTCCCCATAGGTATTTTAAATACTCTAAGGCCTCTAGGTACTTGGTTTAATTCAATGGACTGTGCTAAAAAGACGTTGTCCATCTGAAGTGATTTGTATTTCCTAGCTAGCTTTTCAAATTTGGATAACTGAAAATTGAGTGTCCCCAGATCAGTGTTCTGAGGCCTGGATGATGTATCACCCAACACAGGGGGTACTAAAACTTTCTCTATATCAAAAGTTGACCTTCCTGGTAAACTACTACTATCTAACCCTCTATTTCTGTTAGAATTCAAACTGTTGTTATCCACCCTTGGAATGTTATTCCTTTCTATTCTCGGTGCATTAACATTAAGCTGTCTCTCTGTAGAAGTCCCAGGTGGTGTGTGCATAGTAGAAAGTTCAACCTGCGTGTCTGTTAAGCTATCGTTCTTATCATTACTTTTGTTAGCATGCAATAAAGTAATGATTTGTCTAGAGAGTTCTAGGTATTGAATCATAAGTTGTTCCATTGTAGCCAATAAGACCTAAAAAATAATAATAAAAAAATAATAAAAAAATTAAAAATATGTAAAAAAATAAAGAATATGTAAATGTACGTGTATGAGCTTGGATTGAAAGGCAATCCCTAAACCCAAAAATCTGGTGTCAAAATGCAACAATCACTGTTAAAGTTGCAATAAAGGTGGTATTCACATCAATAACCTTTTAAACCAACATATGAATGCTTTGTCCCACTGTTTGTTAATTAAATGTAATAATGAAAACAATTAATATATAAAACACATAAAATGAAATACAGTGACAAAATAAAAGCAAAATTCAAAAAATAAATAATAAATAATAAAAAATAAAAAATGAAGAAATAAATATAAACAAAAAAATTGAGCAAAATAGGTATTGTTGATAGTTACTAATATCCCTTAAACAACACTTATGTTCATGTATTTGAACACAAGGCTAACATATCTCACTTCAGATAAAAAAACTGTACAACTATTCAACTTCCTTTTTTCAATGTACTGACAAAAAAAAATTTAACATAAGTAAGAAAAACTTGCAACAGCAAACGTAATACAGTACCGCTCGTAGTAGTGGGTACATATATACACAAATCCAGTCAAATATAGACTAAAGTAGTATGCTATTCGGTTCTAAGGTATTGTTCAATAGAACACTGACCTTCCAAAACTAATCATAGCTTGAAAGAGCTTTATAGAATATCACCTTTTATAGTCCAATGAAGGCAAACTACTTTCCACGATTGTCCAAAACGTTCGTCAAAGGAAAAAGAAAACACGCACAGTTCTTAGTTGTATCAAAAACAAAACGTACTAAATAATTTTGCTACACCACACTCTCCCGGTCAAAAAGGACCAGTTTAGTCCAATAAATCCTTTACAACAATGTTCCCTTGCGGTGAACAAACTGTACCAACTTTAAAATTGTTTTATTTTTTGTCATAGACAGACTATACACTAAGGATTTTGGGGGAGACTAGAAAACCATCCTGGAGGTCAGGGAATGCCTATGGCAGGTACGATTGGATGCCCGTAGTGCCCCTGGCATTAATGACACCTTATCTCTAGCAAGTATTCTGAAACACAAGGCGACTTGTATTTAATACACTGAACCAATAGAATATTTTTTTCTCCTTTTTTTGGTAATTGTACAAGGGTTATACCCATTGACTCTCTAACACATTTAATTTTACACATTGTTATTTTTTTGGATATATAATTGTGTCTGGTTAAGGTACATTAGAACTCGCTTTATTATTTCGGGTTTTGCTATAGTATTAATTTTGTATGAGGATGGTTAGAGTTTGAAGGGTATACAAAGCAATTCAACTGACAATGTAAGGGTTAAATTTTGAAGGCTTGAGAATATGGATTTATTGCAGTCAATTATTTTTGATTATATTGTTAACTGAAAGGTGTATTTAATGACTGTGATTAAACATGGAAAACTGACTCTGAAGATGCCCTACCAGGGTGAAAGCGCTTAGTCAGTGGAATTTTACACTTTGTATTCTAAATAAAGGTCTTGGTGATTTTACCTTGGCATCACCAGTGTTTTTTACTTTTTATCAGTTCAAATACGTTTTTTTGGAGATATGAAAGAGTGGCTAATTCAAGCTTTAGCAATCTAACAAGAGAGCTACTAATTTTAAAAGAGCAAGAAAAATTGGAAGGGGTTGGCTTTATGAAATTCGTTGGGATGGCCAATAATTTAAATAGCTGAAGGAGAGTGATTTCACAATCATAATTTTGTGCTTACTGACAGTAGCCATTGTTAAAGGAGAGAGAAGGAGATATGTGGTCAAATTAATATAAGGAGTGGGCAACTACAGAGACAATTGAATTTAAAAATACAATAGTACCAGGGTGGGGATTTAATTGTTGTGTCTCTCACAAGAGACACAACTGTGTTCTCTTTCCTAGTTTAAATATGCAGTTGGAAAGCAGAGTACAAGTAAAACTCAGTACAAAAAAGATATACCACAGTATAAAAACAGGAGAAGGCAATGAAGCACTGGAACTTACAATAGAGCAAAAATGAACTAACCCTTCCCTCACAGCAATCTATGGCAGACTCTGAGTGAGCTTTTCCAGTAAAGCCAAAATTGCTGAGCTGATGATATGCAATAGGGAATGTTTGGCAAACCGACAACAGGTTCATAGTTACTGGGCATCTCATCCAAACCCCACCCCACACCTTCCATTATGCTGCACAGTAGTGTCAGCAATCAATCTGCCCAGTGTGGGAAGAGAACCCACTGTCTTCTGCATCAAAGGCAGTTATGCTACCTGTTGCACTGAACAGCACACATTTTTTTTTTGCCACTTCCACTTCCTTTATTATCACTGGCCTGGCCCTTGTGCCGGGTCTGCCAGCTCCACCATGCCTCTCCCCGGACTAATTCTGGTAATCTGCTGGGGCCAGTCACGGATCATAGGCCATGGACTCTGCATATCTCAGCTTCCATCTGAGGGGGTTGACTTTATTGGCCTATCCTTATCCCCCCTCCCCTCATGGCAGTGTGTTATGGCCCTTGAGTGGTGTGCAATATGAGGATCAGTGGCTTATCACCCTGCTTCTGCAGCAGCGCAGCCAAGCCCCACAGCCCCTGCTGACCACACATCTTCTGGCAATATCCCTGGCCTCCACCAGGGATAGTCATCTAGAGACTTTCTGTACCACCCTATCCCCAGAATGGGCATGCCCATCTCTCTCTGCTACTCCGGCAGTTGCCCAAGATATTAATTGCACCTGAGTCACCTGGGTTATAGTTAGGGCTTTATCCCTCTAGCCAACCAGAGTGGCTGGGAGTTTATCTTTATTTAATTTTTATATAAGGATTAAGAGTGATAGGAAACCAGATAAACTTTGTGTATGTTCTAAAAGTTAATCTTCAACACAACAGATTGTAGATATAGTTACAAAATGATTTGCAAAACACTTTGACTACACAAAAGGGGAGGTAATTTGTGATGGTAACATCCAGGTAGTTTCAGATACTGAAATTAAATTAGACTTTCTTGCAGTAATAAGGAAACTGGACCTTAGTAAAGCATAGGGAGGAGAATTAATAACCATGACCTGAGAGGAACCTGACTGATCTGATTCATACAGGTCAGACAGAGTCCTTAGACTTCAGTTTGTTTTTGGTGCCATTTTGTATGTTAAACTCTTCTGATAGGAAGTTTTCGTCAGTTTAAGATCTATTTCTTATCTAATACTATTTTAGACTATATCCAGTCATTTGGACTGAAACTAGCCTTTTTTAACAAAATCTGGGGACTTTTGCACATGTATTTTGTGCTTTGAACCTTGTTACTGAAAAAACTGCCATTGTCTCAGTGCAGTGTTCAGAATTGTATCCCTGTAGAAATAGTTTTAGTGGGAAAATATCAGGATTTGTCCATCTTCTTACTGGGCTAACCATGCAGCTAGTATTTGGTATTAAGCTGGCTAGTTTCTTGTCCCCTGACTTGATGGACTCAGACCCCCCCCACCAAACATCTTCCCCATCTGTTCCCAAAAATGAAACAATAAATAAAAAAAATATGCCTCAGTTTATTGCTTGTGACTCCACAGTAGCGATCTTTGGGCAGGCTGTTGGACCACTTCCTTCTGTTACCTCCATGTTTCCAGGGTAGTGACAGTACCACAACTGTGCATGAAATGAGGGTCAGACACATCCTGTGGGAGTGTACCATTATCTGCTGCAGGTACGGGAGCATTAAGTCCTTTATGTGAAGGGGAATCAGGGGTGCAGAATCTGTTGCCAGTACAGATATGCTTTCTCGGTGGATTCTCCCACTAGTGTAGTGTATGCCAGAAAGAGACAGAAGTTCCAACAGATGGTGGGACAGCAGTCTCTGACTGGGTTTTCATCTGATATAGTGGCTGTGGCTAGATCCATTGTTTAAGAACTTGACTACAGGGTGCTTACCTGAATTATGAATAATGCCAGTGCTTCCACCGTTGATCAATCTGCTAAGGATCCTCCTTTTGAAGGAGATTCTGTGTCTGAGGACTCCATCCTGTTTGAATCAGATCTTCTGATGGTGAGTAGCTACAGGTACCCAAACATTTGTTTTCTTTTTCCCAGGTGTTGGCTAGATTGAGATGTATTCAACTGGCAGCTATCTCTGGCCACCTCCAAGATTAACTGGGTTTATGATCTGTTGAAGGATAACGTCCCAGACCTTGAGACCTTTTCCTTCATTAATCCCAGGATTGGAGGATGTCTTCAACAAAGCTTGTAGTTCACCTGTCTTTATTGAGAATGTGTTTAAGAAATTTACAGTATGCTCGGCCTCTAAGCCCATTTGTCTGCAGACCCTGCTTTGGTATTCCCATAGACTTTTACAGTACAGTTGTGTAAAATCTTACCATAACAGTAGATGTCCTTCTCTTCACTGTTGCAGTATTCATTACAAAAGGGATCCCCTGCCAAGGGTAGCCCAATGTCCGGCCATTATACCAAAGCCTTAGGTTGAAATAGGGACATCGTACGTCACATGCATGCTTCCTGCTCATGGCGTAGGGTATAAAGATGATGTACCTTCCTGAAAACTGAAACCCCAGAAGGAACAACAGTCCAAGGAGTACAAAAAGGAGCATGCGCATCCAGAAGGAATAGGTAAAAAAGGGGAGGAGGGAGGGTGTGAATATTGCAACAGTGAAGGGAAGGACATATACTGTTTTTGTAAGATTTTACTCAACTATCACTGTTGCAGTATTCATTACACCAGGGAGAGTACAAAAGCTCAAGAGGAAACATGGAAGGAGGAAGGCCCAGCAAAGCCCTCAAGGAACCCATGCAGGATAGCCCTGGCAAGTCTGGCTCTAGCTCTGGATACTATATCCAACTTGTAATGTTTGGTAAAAGTATGCACAGAAAGCCAAGTAGCTGCCTCAAGGATGGAGTCGGGTATCCAGTCCTCTGAAAAAAGTTCAGAAGAAGCCACAGCTGTGGTAAAATGAGCCTTAACATAAGAAGAGAGGCTTTTCCCATGAAAACATCCATTCTTGAGTCTGTGCTATTGACATGATCAGAGATTCTCCATAGAGGAAGCCTGAATGAGCAGGTTGTCCAGATAAGGAAAGATGTGTATTCCCCTCATCTTATGAAAAGTAATCACAGGAGTGAGGCATTTGGTGAAGATCCTTGTGCAGTAGAGAGGCCAAAGGGCAAAGTTGAGAACTGAAAAATGCAAGGAAGAAACAGAGAAACATAAGAATTTCCAGGAAAAAAAGGATGTATAGGAATATGGAGCTAGGCATCCTTGAGGTCCAGAGGGGCTAGGAAAGTCTGAGTTAGAAGGAGAGGGAACAAGGTTTGAAGGGACAACATTCAAAAGGAGGGGACCTTTAAAAAGGTGTAGAGCTGGGAAAGATCCGAAATGGATCTCTAGGTGCATTCTTTCCTGGAAACCAGAAACATTCTGGAGTAAAACCCTTCCACTTTTGAGGAGAAAAAACTACTTGGATGGTGTCTCAAGACAAAAGGCTTTAAAGAAATTCTGGGAAAAAGGGCAGCTGTTCCTGAGGAGGTTGAGGAATGCCTAAAAAAGGTGGAAGGGATTTCTAAACCATGTAATACCCCTGACAAATGGAAAGAACCCAAGAATCCTGAGTGATTCTTAACCAATTGTGAAAGGACAAAGAAAGCCGAAGAGATAGAGGAACTTGGCTAAGGAGAGAGGGAAGAAGATAGAACCTGGCTTATCTGGAAAGGAGACTTCTGAGCTGTAGAAGTCTGAGTAGACTTAGCAGAAGGAGCCCTTCTGGTACCCCTTTTAAGCTTGGGAGGAGGGTAAGACTGTCTACATAAAAAAGGCAGACTCGGTAGGATAATTCTTCTGAAATTTGGGAGGAGGGGAAACAAAATTTTATTTTAATTCCTGCATACCTGTACTCTTTTCCTGAAGAGACTTAAAAAGATGAGCTGGTATCAGCTTGGCCTTAATATCATCAAGCAGAGGCTGAAGGTGAAGCCATAAATAACACCTTATCACAGAACCAAAGGCAGAAGCTCTAGAGGAAGCATCAGCTGCATCTTAACTGCATTTAATGGAATGGCGAGAAGAGGACCCCAATAAAGAGAGGGCCGAAGCCTTCCCCTCAGAATCTGGAAGGTCTGAAATACTTGAAAAGTTAATGATAAAAAGCAAAACCCCAACAGGGCACTTGTCTGAAGTGGTTTGGTAACCAGCAGACGAAGGAGCATTCAGGCCAGTGATCAAAGATCCGGTTTGGACTGAGGTCAAAGACATTCTGAGGAAGGTACCTCTGTATGTCACCTTTATGCCCTACACTGTGAGTTGAGAGCATACGCATGATGTAGGGCATCCATACTTCAACCTAAGTGTTTGGTGTACTGGCCAGACATCACGCTACCCTTGGCATCACTACTGTAATGAATACTGCTGTGATGACCCACCACTGGACCAGTAATCAAGGAGCCTCAATCCTCACCACTGGCAACAGTGTGCAGATGTTCACTGGGAGAATGACAGGTACACTCACAGCATTTCCAGATGCAGCTGTCTGGATCAAGTGCTATTTCCTGTACCAGCACACAGAGACCACAGTCAGTCCAGGGCTGGTTTCTGTACCTTCCTCCAGATCCCCAGTAGGACTCCCCACTGGCACAGCTATAGAGTTAAGATCTTAGCTGAGTGACCAAGCCTAGACCTCCAGCACTCTCTCTCCAACCAGTGCTTAGTGTCACTGCCCAAGTAGCTGACACACACACCCTTTTGAGGTTTGATTTACACACACTCTCACTCACACACACACACACACACACACACACACACACACACACACACACACACCTGGGAAAGGTTGGCACAGGTTTACTAGGTGTGCCCCTTCTACCCAGACTATAAGGAAGTTATTACTGCCACCAGTCAGTCCTTGTCAGCTAGTTTAAGGCCCTTAACAAAGGGCGTCTGATCTTACTGTGTAATATTAATATTAACACTAATGGTAGCTTGACCAGTAGCGAAGCTATAAAGAGTGGCCCGCACAGTGTCACCAAATAAATGTGTAAGTACTCTCAAAACTTAAATATCTTTACACATATCAGCCACAATGAAAGGTTTAAATATATTTAATAATAAATAATAAAAGAACAGGACAATACCAAATATATATGCACAGTGACATCAGAGTTCAAAACTACAGGAAATATTTAAAACAACATTGCAGGACAGTCTTAAATAAGTAAAGAAAATATCTAAACTAAACTTTACTGTATTCCTGACTGTACCTAAGAGAATTATACTATACCCTAGAAACCTAATTAATTGGCGCAATGCAGATGTGGTGAATGGATCTTCTAGTTGTTTTCAGGTCTAAGACAGAATACAGAATACAGAATGCTCTGTCTCACGAAGAGACTTCTCAAATTAATATCTCAAATATTATTGCTGGGCTAGCTTGCAGAATGACGTCATTTCTTGTCACGACTTCTAGTCCCCAGGCCACAACCCCCATTGCTGAAGCTGGCAGTATTTAGCATCTATCTGTAAAAATATACAGACAAGGGCTTCTCCTCAGACCTCTGGCAGATGCTGGAAGTCATAGAACAGTTGCATTCCTTCGTGCTTTCAAGACTAGTAATTAGTTCACCTAAAGGCAATACAGAAAGTTTCTTAGTACAGACATTGTGTCTCTTGTTGTGTTGAAAACTGAAAGATACCACCTTTTATAACCTAGCCATAAAGTAATTTAGTTTCATTTGTTTTTCTAAAATTTACTAGACTGAGGTTAACCTCCTGTATCCAGTTTCCACTGTTAAAATACAAACATTTAAACAGTTACACTAGTGCATGCACATTTTTTTCTCCAGTAGAGCACACTGTGAATGTAATTCAAACACAAACACTTTATAAAATACCTTTTCAATACACGTCTGTACAAACCAGTTTGATATACACATGACATACAGTTCTAATACATGTGTAACACAAACATCTTATATAAAGCGTGTTGATAATCACAAATGACATATAATTGTTTACAAAATTCCTGCTAGCTGCGCTGGCAGTATCTCCTTTTGTGACAACTGCCAACAGTGATATGGGAGAACATCATGTCTTTTTCTAACCTTGTCCTTCAAGATAAACTAGGCAAGTGGCTAGAATCTTAGGGAAAGAATCTAGCACAGTCTAGCACTGTAGGTTTTAAAATATTTAACTATCAGTGTTTTATGTGGAAGTTTGTATCAATATGCATGTACGGTTTAGGCAAGTTTTCTGCATCATTGTTTGCAGAGGAAAAGGTCTGTGTTAAACATTTTGTCTCCAACATTTCTCAGGTGTCACAACATACCTTAAAAGTGGTTTGGATGGAGCTGATAATATTTCTAGAAATGCAGCATTGTTAGTGGTGGTTAGGCAGTGTGCTTGGTTGAACTCCCAGAATTTTTCTGATGATACAGAAATTGAGACTTTGAATATTCCTCTTGAGTATGATTGTATGATCGGTAAAGCAGATAATCAGATCCTTAAACACTGGTATGATAGAGGTAAATTGATGCAGAGAGTCTCAAAAATATTCCATATTCCCAAGTTTTCCTCCTTTAATCAAGATAACTTATAGTAGCCTAACAAACAGAAGTCCCAGCTGAACAAGAACCAAGATAATAAAGGAAATGACAGCTCTACCAAACTGAACAAGATGGTTTCCTTTTCAAAAAAGGATACGTCCCCCCTCAGCTTATGACTGTACTGAGGCACAGCATCCATTCTTTATCAAATCCAGTGACAGGTGCCTTATCTGTCAAGTTAGCTGTCGACAAGGCATTCTGGCTGTCAGTGGTTTCTGGCAGACAGTTGCTAAATATTGTTGGCATGGGTTACAAATGGCAGTGGAAAGACCACAAACCTTCATTCGGGGGGGGGGGGTCTCTTCATCTGCCTGACCAGAGTTTGTTATTCCCTCCTGTTCTCCAGCAAATGCTGGACTCGGGGATCATAGAACTGGTCCTACCTTCAGAAAGAATGAGAGTTTTCTACTCCAGAATTTTCTTGTTTCACAAAAAAGAGCAGTCATAAAGGCTGCTGTTGCACCTATATTTTCTGAATTGTTTGTCAGTGCCCCCAAGTTCAAGATGCTCACCCTACAGACAGTGTTTCCTTTGTTGCCAGACAACTGCTTTATGGTGACACTGGACTTCAAGGATGCCTCTCATCATACCCTCATTGCTCATCACTTCAGAAGATATCTGAGATTTGTTGTGTCTGGTTCAGTTTCCTGTGTTGTTCTTTGGACTATCCACTGCACCAAGAATATTCACTGAATGCCTTGCTCCAGTAGTGGCCCACTGTTGGACTCTGGGCATTTACATCCTTCAGTACTTGGACAACTTGCTGATCTGTGCAGAGTCTGTATCCAGGTATTTGAAATTGCTAGAGGTCTTGACCATACTCTCCTATTCTAGAATTCAAGTTGAACCTGTAAAAGTCACATCTGACACTCTCACAAATACTTGTCTTTCTAGAGTGCTTGATAGATTCCAACAAAAGAGTGGTCTTTTTGCCTGAAGACAAGCTCCTGTCTTACCAGACATAGTTTCTGGAATTCTCCAGGAGAAATGTTGCCTTGGTGAGAGATTCCTAAAAATTCTTGGAATGAAGACGTCTGTGCCTCTAATGATACCACTGGCCATTCTTCACATGAAAAAAATGTCAGTGGTATGTCCGCAATTCTTTGATCCAGCATCTCCATCCCCTTGAATCCCAGTTGTCAGGACTGCCCTTCATCAGGCAAGAGTAACAGCGGTGGAGAGATCAGTTGAGTATCAATCCAGGGCGTCCTTTCTCCCCTCTGGTGCCAGTACAATCTGTCCAGACAGATTTGGTACTTAACCTGGGGAGCTGTTTCAATGGGGATACAAATGCAAGATACTTGAGGGGGGGGGGCTAAGGACACATGGAAGCACATCATTATCAAGGGGATATTGGCAGTATTTCACTCCTTGAAAGTCCTTCACCACCTCTGGACTCTGGGTCCTCTTCTACTGGTTACGGACAACATCATATAGATGTGGTACCTCAAGAGACAAGGGGGTACAAGGTCTTACCTGCTGTTCTGGTTGGCAGTGGTAGTCTGGGAGCAGACTTCTCCGTATTCTCTGACTCTTCAGGCATCATACATACATACATACATACATATTATCAGAACATTGTGGCAGACAGATTAGGCAGATTCTGGGCAGGCCACATGAGTGGAAGATCAAGGTAGTGCTGCTCCAGGATCTAGTCTGTTTGTGGGGAATATCTCAAATAGATCTGTTTGCCTGCTTTCAAAACAGACAGCTGGAGAAATTCTGTTCCAGACATCTTTGCAGCCAAGCTTGAAGGACAGATGAATTCTCATTCCCTTGGACTGGTATGTTCCTGTATGCCATCTGCTTCACAAGATACTTCAGAAGGTTCAAACAGAAATGCCAACGATCATTGTGGTTGAACCCCTATTGGCCCCGGCAATCTTGGTTCTCCCTGTTAATGGTATTGGCCAAGGCAATTGCCACAGATTTCCTCACTGCTGGATCTGCTCACACAGTCTTAGTGGTGACTGGTGCATCTTGATTTGGACAAATGTCAGTTGACTTCGTGGATGATTCCTGGATGATTCAGATTCCTGGATGATTCAGTCTTGACTGCATTTAAGCACTTGTTTTGTGAGGATTTGCAGCAGGTATTAGAGGAGGCCAGAAATCCATCTACTAGAAAGTCTTATATTTACAAATGGATGAGGTTTTCCAAGAGGTGACTAAACAGAAACAGAGGGTCCACTGAAGTTAATATCCATCTGGTCCTGAAATAGTTGCTTGAGCTGCTTTAGAATGGCTTATCATATGCATCCACTAAGGTGCATTTAGCAGCCATCTCTGCTTGTCTGCCATTGGATTCTCCTTTTATCATCTTCTCTTTTGGTAAAGCAGTTCATAATAGGAGTATTACGTATGAGACCCCTTTTCAAGCAAATTTCTTCTTCATGGGACCTAAACTATTTTCTTGAAAAATTGACCTTAGCAGACTTTGTGAGAACCGTTCACCAGGCACTGTAAAAAAAAGTAATGAAGAATGTTATTTTGGATAAATTATTGTCAGAACTGGTAAAGTTGGGACTTAAAACTAAATATTACTATGCATAAGTTGAAAATAGGTCTATAACTACTGAATTAGGTATAAATGAAAAAAAGTGTGCTATGATGAGATCTGTCTTCAGCCTTTGATTGGGTCATGTATAAAACAGTGTTCAATAAATTATGACAACTATGTATTGATGTAATCTTGATATGATGGATAGCTGCATGGCTTACAAATATGACATGGCAAGTATAGTACGATTGGATGGATGAAATTTTACGTTACAGTCAGGGTGTCCCACCGGGTTTTGTACTAGGCCCATACTTTAGTTTGTATTGCCCTGATTTATCTTTTTCATCTCATGTATTCTACAGTCTGTATGCAGATGACATGTAAACTGACTGCATCTGTTACGGATGTGTCATATTTGCAGAAAAACATGACTAAAGTATCCAGATGGGCGCAGAAGAATTGTATGCTAATAAATACACCAAACACTAAGCATTTAAGATTCAGGAGATCTGGACTGAGGGGTGAATATTTAATACATGTGGGTTCATTTAAGGATGTTAGCATATTGATAGATCCAGCTCTGAGTTTTTCTGATCATATAAACCTTTTGGTTAATGATAATTATAAAACTGCAAGCTACATAAAAATTTATGAAAAATAGGAAATCAGAAATGATAAAATCATTGCAAGTTACATTAGAAACAAAGTACAGTATAGAATAATAATAATAATAATATGGAAAGTATAGGAGAACTAGTAAAGTGCAAGCCCCCCTGCACACCCCCAAATTTATATATACCAACTCCAAGATCACCATACCTTGAACAAAAGGGAATATGTCAAAAATGGCCATCTTGGACGTGGTATTTACAAGTCTGCCTTTTTCAGCCATTCAGTATTTGTATTTTGGAACTCGCTCATGCAGGTCCCATCTTTAAAAGTGGTTACCTATAAAATGGCAACATGTATCAGAATTGCTTGTTGGAAGGTTGGTCCCCCTTTCCAGCTTCCCCTTCTCCTTTTCTTCATTTATGCAGAAATGCAAGACTAGTGAGAAAAAATATTACTGTATCTAAAGGCTGCATTTCTAATTTGGTATGCAGCTTTTTTGTTTTATTTGTAATACATTGCTGTAATGGATGGCGGTGAGTAGTGTTCTGTACAAAAAAACATGCAGATACCATACGTGAGAGCATTGATTCAGGTTTACTTCTGGCATTTACAGTAAAGTATAGAAATGTTCATTTTGATAAGTGAGGATGTCTGTTAAAAGTTACGTATGTTGGCTCCCCATTTTCTCCCTGGTTTATTGCCTAAGGTGCTCAGGAAGGATAGTGTCCAGCCATCCCAGAAATTCTGATAGCACTGTGAGCCAGTGTTCAATGGATACATAAATTCTATACCTGATGTTGTCATTTTCTTTCATTCATTCCTCAGCAGATGGGCCTCTGATCCTAGTCGGTTGCCTCTACCAGATCTTCAGATTCAAAACTCTTGAACTCTTTCCTTCGCCCATAATTCCCTGCCAACCTAACATATCTCAGATCTTGTTTGCTGCCATTCAGCTTCAGACATGGATCCTCTCGCTCTCAAGCTTTTGGATGTTTTTCTAGTGTAATAGTGAGTTTAACATAATTTTTTTCTACTACTTACTTTAATTCCATTCTCTCACCTATCTCCCTTGTTTACTTGTTAGTTTTCCTTCATATTTTTTTTTTATGTTAGGTTGTTACTGATTTCTCAGTACTTCTCCTTCTCCATAGTGCCCTTGCTGGTATTTTTCTATTTAAAATTTTCTATTTAAAACTTTTATTTTCTAGTCTTTAGAGTAATTCTTGCAGTACCATTATTGGTTATTTTTTCTTTCTCTTTCGTTTAAAAGAATAGCTTTTGTAGTTTATTTTGTGCCTTAGCTTAGTTAGGGTTGTATGACAGACAAGCTTACCGGTTTTAAAAAAGTGCATCACCCATGGGCATAAAATCCCAAACTTGGATGCCCACAGGGAATGCATTTTTTGTCTCGGGGATGTGCATTCAGAAGATTGTGCCACTTGCTCTGGCTTCAGGTCTAGGGCTCTCACAGACAGGAGGAACAAATTAGCCCTGAAGGGCCTCCTGTCTTTCACTTCTACTTCTGTTTCAGCTGGGGCTCAAATCTCCTCAAAGAAAACCAATAAAGGAAAGCCTGATTTGTCTCCAAAAGAAAAGAAATCTTGCAAGAAGTCACCAGACCCTACTTCTTCTTTAGCTCCTTCATCAGACCCTCCTTTGAAAATGTCAAAAAAATTGGATCTGACCACCACAGATCCGTCTAACATCAAAGTCAAAATCATTATAGGTACTGTCACCGTCTCTCTACTGGATCTGGTGTCATCTAGGCTTCCTTCACTCTTCTTGAAGCAGTCACCCCCTGTAGGCACTCAAGACCTCCATCCTCTACCTCTTCTGTCAGGTCTTCCAGGAGTTTGCCTGAGGGTGACATGGATAGGATGATGAGAAAATACCTCGGATCCTGCTTCCATCTCCCGTTGGATCTGTGAGTCGACCTTTGACTACCTCCTCCATGATTTCTCTTTCTCCGATCTGACCCACTGTTTCAGATCCCTTGGATTCGAGACCCCTAGGGGGTATCCTCATCAGATCCGTAGATGGTCTGTTCTTCGACTCTGGTTATTTCCCTGAGTTGTCCAGGTCTGAGCCTTTCAGAGCTGGAGGATTGTTGGAGCTGAAGCATCGGTGTTGGATTCAGGGAACCAGAGTTGACTCAGAAGCTATTGAAGCCATCCCTGCCCCTCGGAGTTTCAGGGCTGGCCAACTTGGGTCCAATTCCTTCCTTAGGTGGACTTCTTGCAGGGTTGCAGGAGCCGACGGTTCAGACAATTTCAACTCCTTTGCCGTCAACTTTGGCTTCCCCCAGGTGCTCTGTCTTCGAGATTGTGGAGAGGGTCTTCTTTTTACCTAGAGATAGGACATCCCTGCCACCCTTGGATCAGACAACTTTGCCTCCTTCGGTTCTTGACTCTGAGCCTTGTTCTTCTGTTCCACTGGGGCAGCCAGCCCTATCAAGTCTCCAGTCAGTCCCGCAGGACTCCCTTATCTCTTCTGATACCTCTTAAGCCCACCCAGCTCGTGAGGTCCCTCAAAAGACAAAGTGTAAATGGAGGCACCTAGATTCCCCTCAGGAACCTCCCACAGCGGACACTGATTTTGATGAAGGGGAAGGGTCTCTCATATCTCCACCTGATGACATCTCATTTGGAGACATTCTGGAGCGGTTAAAGCAAAGAGGTGGATTGTTTTCCAGTACCCCTTCCCAAGAGGAGTCAGTGTTTCTGGAGGCTTTTGGGTCTGGCCTGGCTATGTCTTGGGTAGGTCAGCTGATGAATGAACTTACAGATCACATTTTCCACCAGGTATGGAAAGAACAGGATACTATGGAACCCATCGCTAAACATCCAGACAGAATTTTGAACCCTCCCAAGAACAGGTCACACTGGAGTAAAGGGGTTCCAGTTGAAGACTGCCACAAAACACGCTTGTGGAGCAGAGCTCTTCTGTCCATCCCTCTAACAGGGTGTACAGGGCCTTGGAAGATTTGGGAAGCTTGTGTACACTTCAGCAACCTTTGCTGTGTGGTCACTGAATTACCTGGCACATTTTACAGGATTACAGAGATATGATTAAAGAACTCTCCAAATCTCTTACTGGATCCGTGTCTGCCAAGGACCAAAATAACATCTCCTCGCAACTGGGCACCCTACTATTGATATCTAATGCATCCTTGAGGCTAATCTTTTGTGCACCAGAATGTACCTCACAGCTGGCAGATCTGAAGTACTTGACTTCATTCATTCTGCACATATAGGTATACGGATCCGATTCAGATCCGAGCCGGCAAAACTTTTCAAGCATCCGCTCCGAGCTCCAAGCTTCTCCCTTACCTATATTACATCACTTCCTCCTATCTAGCCCCAGATCTCGTTTGCCGCTCTATGAGTCAGCATTGTGGTCTCTGAGCTCCTAGCTAGTTGGTAAGGTTTTTGGTCCTTTGTTGCTAATTGTCGAGTGTGTATACCTTCCCTTTTTCCTTCCTTATACATTGAGTTTGGTCGTCGTGTTAGTTTAACAAAAAAAAAAAATTTTTAATTATAGTTATTAATTTAAGTGTTTGTGTAGTATTATGTTACTGGTTCCCGCCTAGGCCCTATCCTTGTTAAGTGTGTGTGTGTGGGCCCTAGGGCTTTTCTGTCTTTGCTATGGCTGAACAGCCTAAAGTTCTCTTTAAAAAGTGCACAGAGTGTGGTCATAAGCTTTCTCCAGCCGATGGCCACACTCTGTGTGTTCTATGTTTAGGGGTCACCCATTTTTCTGCCCCCTGTGACATTTGTTCGGGTTTTAACCCAAGGGTGTTGAAGGATCGTTGGGCTAAGCTTGTGGCTAAAGGTCTGCTACCAGCTTCAGCCCTGGAGTCTGCCTCGGTTTCCTCCCCAGCTGGTGACTCTGTGCAGGCAGGGACTCAACCTCCCTCCAGGTCTGCTTCCTCGTAGTCGTCTCAGAGAGGTAGGCACAAGAGAGAGAAGGAGAGGCGCCATAAAGAGAGGGACAGGCCCAGAAAAAGGTCTCCGGACAGGGAGTCCTTCTCCAGCCCCTCTTCTAAGGTACCCAGGTCTTGTTCTCCTCGGCTCCGCTCTCCCCGTTTCTTGACGGAGCCATCGGAGCCGAGGCACTCCCCTCTGATCCAACCCAGACCTGAGTCGGTCGCTTCCTGCAGATCGACTCGGAGTGTATCCGAACTTGATATGGACAGGCTTATGAGGAGGTTCATCCAGAACCAGATTCAGATGAGGGTCTTACCAGGGCCCTCTCCCATTGTTGAGGGTTCTTCTTCTACTATGTTCCACCCTATTGCTCCTTCCCCGATCCGACCCGACGCTTCGGGGTTCTCGGGTCCGAGACCTTTCGGAGCTGTGGGGTAGGCGTCAATGGTTTTTGTTTCCTCGACGCCGGCTGTCACCTTGAGTTCCTCGGATCCAATCTCGGATCCAGGGTACTCTCTGAGCTGTGTTCGGGGAGTTGGACCCGAGGGTCGAGATCTCACTCTTTTGGATCCCACCCTCGGTGCCCGGACTACCCCACCATCAGCTCCAGTCCCTGCTTCGGTGCCGGGCAGAGCCTCTTCCTTACATTCTACGGAGGTGTGCTCTCCATCGGCATTCGGGGCAGTGGAAAGGGTCCTCTCCCAGGCATTGAGACTTCATCTCACATCCTCGGATCCCACCCAGACCCCTCTGATTTTGGATTCTGCTCCCATTGCCCTGTCTCAGGGACAGCCCATGCCAAGGCAACCCCAGGTTGTTCCCTCAGGGAACCCCTGGAGGCTTACGAATCCTCTCCAGAGAGTCACACTGGAGAGGAACCTCGTAAGCGCAAGTGCAAGAGGAGGCACTTGGACTCCCCTGAGTCCATCACCACTGATATGGACTTGGATGAAGGAGAGGGTTCCCCCAGATCACCTACCGAGGACGTCACGTTCGGAGACATTATGGAGATTCTCCATAAAAGAGGAGGTTGGTCAGCCCCCAAACCCTCTGCGGATGTGTCAGTATTCCTGGAAGCCTTTGGCGCAGGCCCATTTACTTCCTTTGTCTCCCCTCCAGCTGACCCTTTGGTGGACCTCATCACCACTAGGGCATGGAAAGATCCTGACACCATAGAGCCTATACCCAAAAGGCCAGACAAAATTCTTTCCCCGTCGTCAGACAGGCAGGCATGGTCCAAGGGAGCCCCGGTAGACACTTTGGTGGTTGCAGCTTTCACAAAGAAGGAACTGGCACAGGAAAGTTCCTCAGTCCATCCTCCAGACAAGGAGTCCAGGTCGATGAATCGTTTTGGGAAGCACATGTACTCATCAGCGACATTTTCTATCTGTGCGCTGAATTACTTGGCACATGTCATCCGACTGCAGCGAGACCTTATATCAGAGCTAACTGAGTCGCCCCCAGAGTCTCTGTCGCAGCAGGACAAGCAGTCCTTCACTGCGAAGATGACTACACTGAAATCAGTGACTAATACCTCTATGCGACTCCTCTCTCATGCCACGGAGGGAGCCGCTAGAGCTGCTGTCTCAGGCGTTGCCTTGAGGCGACACGACTGGATCAGGCTGTGTCAATTTGCCGACCCCTTTAAGGTGTCTTTCATCAATGCCCCATTCGATGGATCATCCCTATTTGGGAAGATTGTACATGACACACTAACCCAGAGTGAGAAGGACAGAAAGACTTTGTCAGCCATCAGAATCCACTTCTCTAACCCCCAGAGGTCCTATTCCAGGAACCAAAAGGGGCAGAAGAAGATGTGGTTCCGGAAATCACAGTCCTTTCGTGACACTCAGGAATATTCGTCCCCCAGAGGCAGAGGGGGACAAGACCGATGCTGTCCCAGAGGCAGAGGGGGTCCCAGAAACTTTGGGTCTAGGGAACCTTTTTCCGACAGACCCGCACAGCAACCCTGAGGGGTTGCCCGGCTGCTCTACTCTGGAGGCAGTCGGGGGAAGATTTTCCTTACATCCAGCGGCATGGGAGTCCATTACTGCAGACCGTTGGGTGTTAAACATATCCAGAGGATATTCTATCCCTTTCATTTCATGTCCCCTAACTCCAGCATGCCTTCCAGATGTTCCACCCGCTCACAGGGAGGCTGCAGCTTTAGAGGTTTAGAAGCTGCTACAAAAATGAGCCATCGAGCCGGTCCCCCCAGATCAATCTGGATCAGGCATCTACTCCACGTTCTTTTTAGTGCCAAAGAAGACGGGGGACCTCAGGCCTATTCTAGACCTGTCTATCCTCAACCTGTCGGTAGAGAAACAAAAATTCCGAATGGTCACTCTACAGTCCATTCTACCATTTTTGAGAATGCGACTGGATGTGCTCTTTAGTCCTCCAGGACGCTTACTATCACATCAAGGTACACAGGAGCTCCAGGAGGTTTCTACACTTCCGGCTAGGGGCCAGTCACTTTCAATTCAGAGCCCTATCCTTTGGTCTCACCACAGCCTCCAGGGTGTTCACCAAGGTTATGGTGGTCATAGCGCCTCCCCTGAGACTTCAGGGCATTCATTTATTCCCCTACCTAGATGACTGGCTCTTCGCTGCATCCACCAAACTTCTCTTGTGTCAGGCGCTACACTACTTCCTCAGTCTGGCTCCCAAGTTAGGCATCACGATCAGTATCAACAAGTCCCACCTGGCTCCTGTTCAGATCATAGACTTCATCGGGGCACAGTTGGATTCGATTCAGTCAAAGATTTTTCTCACCCTGGAAAGGATAGAAAATCTCAGACTCCATGTATCAGTGATCTTGAATCACTCGGTAGCCACAGCAGCCGATGTTCTCAGGGCCCTGGGTTTGATGGCAGCCACAATCTCTTTCCTTGCACGTCTTCACATGAGAGTCCTTCAGTGGAATCTAGCAGTTCAATGGTCCTGGCTAGGCCTTCCGATGAATTTCCACATCCAGATCAATCGGACATGCAGAACATCACTCCAGTGGTGGCTTCAGTCAGTGGACATTTTCACGGGGCGCAGCTTTCTGGCCTCTCCAGCTCAAGCCACGGTGACCACGGACACTTCCCAGCTCGGGTGGGGGGGGGCAGTTCCTGGGAAGAACGGTCCAAGGCATGTGGTCCCCTCCAGAGACCAAACTACACATCAATGTCCTGGAGATGAGGGCAGTGCTTTTAGTGTTGAGAGCCTTCCACCCTGTCCTACCTCCGGGGACGGTAGCCATTCAATCAGACAACATGTCTGTAGTCTGGTATATAAACAAACAGGGAGGGACCCGATCCTACCCCCTTTGTCGCTAGGCCATGAGGGTTTGGGAGTGGGCCATATCCACCATCCGGTTTCTCATAGCAACGCATATCCTGGGATGCTCCAACATTCTAGCAGACAGTCTCAGCAGGATAATCCTTCTGCCTTGCTTGTGGAAACATTCAGTGGCGGAGACTTCTTCGCTCTTATCCCCCCTCCGGAGAATGTCCCCAGGGACGCATTGGTCCATGCTTGGCCTCCCGGGCTACTGTATGCTTATCCCCCGTTACCTCTTATTCCGAAGTTCCTTCAGAGAGCTTGCTGGCTGCAGTGCAAAGTCATTCTCATAGCTCCCTTCTGGCCTCGTCAAGTGTAGTTTCCCTTCCTATGGTCTCACCTGTTGGCTCCTCCATGGACTCTAAATCCATGCCCGGATCTGATCTCTCACCTGTCGGGCTTGCCCCTGCCCAACTGGACAGTCTCAAGCTGACAGAGTGGCTGCTTCAGTTCCCATGATCATCACGACTCCCGGACTTTCGTCCCTTGTTAAGAATATTCTGGTAGCTTCTCTTAAAGCCTCCACTAGGAAACTCTATGATAGCAAGTGGAGACGTTTTTGCGTTTGGGCCTCTCAGCGCAATCTGAACCCGTTTACAGCCCCCATCCCGATCATACTGGATTTTCTGGTGGATCTTTTTCGATCACGCGCAAGTGCTTCCACTATCAAGGTTCAGCTGGCTGCCATCTCTAATTTTCATGTGGGTGAAAATAAGGTTGCTCTGGCTTCTGCCAAATTGTGTAAAGCTTTCCTGAAGGGCACTTTTTTATTGCAACCTCCAGTTAAAGAAACAGTGCCCCCCTGGGATCTAACTTTAGTCCTTCAGGCTTTGACCTCTCCTCCTTTCGAGCCAGCCGGATCAGTTACAATGAAGTTTTTGTCATGGAAGACAGCCTTCTTGGTCGCCATCACTTCAGCCACGAGAGTTTCAGAGTTGCAGGCCTTATCCTCCTTGCCTCCCTATTTGGTTTTCCACAAGGATAGGGTTTTGCTGTGTACAAATCCTTCCTTTCTTCCCAAGGTGTCCTCAGCAGGCCAATATTAATCAGTCTATAAATTTGCCAGTCTTCTTCCCAAATTTCCAAAATAGTGGTGAACGTAAGCTTTATTTATCGGATGTCCATAGACAGCTTCGTTTTTACCTCCATAGGACTAAACCCTTCCGGAAGTCGGATAAATTGTTTGTCTCTTTTTCTAAACCATTTTTGGGCAAAGTAGTTTTGAAAGTGTCCTTAGCAAGGTGGATCACTCTTTGTATTGCACAGATTTATAAGGACAAAGGCTTATCTCCTCCTGGTGTATTGAAGGCTCATTCCACTAGAGCAATGGCCACTTCTGCAGCTTTTTGATCAATAGTTCCATTAGACGATATCTGTGCAGCAGCGACTTGGGCCAATTCGCACACATTCATCTCTCATTATAAATTGGATCTTATTTCTAGAGGGAGAGCATCCTTTGGCTCTGCGGTGCTCAGAAATATCCTTCCATAGGGGCCTCCCAGGAATACTAGTAGCTGGGGACTCTGTCCCATATGTGCAGAATGAATGAAGTCAACTACTTCAGATAAAGAAGTTATGTTCTTACCATAACGTTCCATCTGAGTAGTAGACTTCATTCTTCTGCACCTTCCCTCCCTCCATCCCCCTCACTCTTCAGGTTTTTCCTGTTTAGGATTGTGGTTATGTTGCCATTTAGTGTCAGTAAACTCGATCTGGTGCTAGATAGGAGGAAGTGATGTGATATAGGTAAGGGAGGAGCTTGGAGCTTGGAGCTGACGCTTGAAAAGTTTTGCCGGCTCGGATCCGTATACCCATATGTGCAGAAGAATGAAGTCTACTACTCAGATGGAACGTTATGGTAAGAACATTGGGAGACATGTCTGGATGTGACTTTGTAGAGCCCTTTAAATCTTCTTTCATCATTACTCCTTTTGATGGATCTTCCTTATTTGGCCCTAAAGTAATGGACATGCTCTGCAGATGTGAGTAAGAAGGAAAGACCCTGTCTGTCAGAGGGATACATTTTTTTATCTCTCAAAGCCCCATTTCCCAGAATCAGTGTGGAGGTAGAAAGATGTGGTTCTGTAAATTCCAGGATCCTTTTCAAGACTCAAAAGGCGAAAGTTCTCCCAGGGACAGGGAGGAACTCAAATGGAAGACACCGCCCCTGTGGCAGAGGTGGCCTGCAGATTTAGTGTTTCCATTACTTTCTTGGACAAACCGTATCCGTGATCCTGAAAAGGGGCCCTACTGCTCCCCTCTGGAGGCATCTGGGGGGGGCATTTGTCTCTGCACCAAAAGCCTGGCTGTTCATAACAAAAGATTCCTGGGCACAGAAAGTTATATCCAGAGGTTATATAATACTTTTTCATAAATCCCCCCACAAGAATGAAAAGAATCCCCAGTGTTCCAACCAAACAGAGGGAAACAGCAGCATTAGAAACTGAAAAGCTGTTAGAAAAAGGAGTTATCAAGGTCTGGAACTTGTTCAAGATTCTTTTTAATGCCAAGGAAAACAGGGGACTTGAGACCCATCCTGGATCTCAGCAGACTGAACCAGTTTGTACAATATTTAAGGTCCCAGATAGTCATTGTTCAGTCCATTCTCTCTCTGCTGTGAAAGGACGTTTGGATGAGTGATAGACCTTCAAGACATGTACTATCCCATCAAAATGAACAGGTGCTCCAGAAGGCATCTGTGCTTCTGGCTAGGAGCCAGTCATTACCAGTTTAGAGCCCTGGCCTTTGGTTTCACCACAGCCCCCAGGGTGTTCGTCAAATGTATGGCAGTTGAGACTGCTGGGATTCCGAGTGTTTTCATATCTAGATGACTGGCTTCTAACTACCTCAACCAGGCATTTACTGTTGCAGACAAGGGATTGCTTGATCCAGTTGTGCCTCCTTTTAGGCATCACAGTCAGTTACAGCAAATCACAACTCACACCTACGCAGAGTCTGGAGTTCAGAGGTGCTCATCTGGAAATGGTCAATCAGCTAGCACAAGCCTTGGGATCTGTGGCAGCTGCTATCACTCTAGTTCCTCTAGGCTGGTTTCACATATGAATTCTTCAGTGGATGTCATCAGTTCAGTGGTCTACTCATCAACATCCTTTAACTGTTCCATTCAAGATCACACTAGTATATAAAAAATGCCTTCTTTGGTGGAGTCATTCCAGTGAACTTTCTGAAGACCATCAATTTGTTCTTCCCTCACCCAAGGTGACCACGGATGCTTCCTAACTGAGGTGGGGGGATTTTTTGGGGAAGAACAGTCCAACATACATGGTCCGCCAAAGGGACCAAAATGCATATCAGTATCCTAGAAATGAGAGCAGTCCTCCTAGCTTTGAAGGTCTTTCAAGATGTTCTCCCTTCCAGGACAATTGGTATTCAGTTAGAAAATATGTCCGTGGTCTGGTACATCAACAAGCAGGGACCAAGTCTTATCCACTTTGTCGAGAAGTATTGAGTGTGTGGCAATGGTCAGTCTCTTACAGTCACTTTATAATAGCAACTCTCACCCCAGGGAAAGCCAGTGTGATTGCAGACAAAGTAAACAAGTCCATTCTGATGCCTCACAAGTGATCTCTCAGTGCTCAAGTAGCAAAGTGAATTTTCTGTTGATAGGGCCAGCCGTTCTGCGACCTATTTGCATTCTCTCCTCAAATGCAGCAGGTTCCTTGCCCTCATCCTCCAATGGGGGGGGAGTCATCAAGAGATACTCTAGTCAGCGATTGGCCAATCAGGTTTCTTTGTGCTTACCCACCATTACCTCTTATTCCCAAATTTCTACAGAAAGCACAGTCATCCTCATTGCCTCCTTTTGGCCATGTCAGATTTGGTTCCCCTTCATTTGGCCTCACTTTCTGAATCCATCCTGGATACTGGATCCCACTCTAGACCTCCTATCTCACCTGACAGGTATGACTCATCAGGACATAACAGGCCTCAGACTAACCACATGGTTTGTTCAGTTCCACTAATTACTAGACAACCCAAGCTCTCCTCCGTGGTCCATCATATTTTTATCGTCTCAAAAGGCTTCTGCTAGAAAGATGTACAAAAGTAAATTGGAGAGATTTGTATTCTCGGCCCTTAACAAGGATCTGGATCCTTTCCTTGCCCAAATACCTGTTATACTTGATTTTTTAGCTTCAATTTTCAATGAAGGGGCTAGTTTTTCCACTATTAAGATCCAGTTGGCTGCCATTTGGAATTTTCACTTAGGCAAAAATAACTTTACCTTAGGTCCTTCTAAGGTGTATAGAGATTTTCGCAAAGGGGCCTTTTTACTCAGACCTCCAATAAAGGATCTTTCTCCTCCTTTTTGCATCTGATATTGTCCTTTTCTTTCTTCCTCAATGTACGGGTCACAGATTTAACCCTGAATCCATCTCGACCTCATTCTACAGACTTGGGATCCAACTCTCCAGTTCCTCCCTCTACCCATAATACCGTAGTCCATATCCAGTACACCAGATTTCATTTGCCACCATCTCACACAGACAACAATCCTCTCTCTGAGTGGATTTCAGGCATTTTCAGTTATGTAGTAACTGGTGCAGTGGTTAGCGTTGTCTCCTCACAGCAAGAGGTTCTCCCATTCGATTCTCGGCTGGAGCGCCTTCTGTGTGGAGTCTGCATGTCCTCCTCATGGTCGAGTGACGTTTAAAGACATGCAGGAAGGTACGTGCGTGAATGGGTATGCCTTCTTTGAAGGCTGTGCATTGGGCTGGCAACTCGGCACCGTAAAAATCCACTGCCTATCATTAGCAGACCACAGTTCCGCTGTGGCGACCCCTAACAGGGAAAAGCCAAAAGACATTACTAGTAAGTGTTTTTCTTAGTAAAATCTCTCTTTTTTTTTTTTCCTCTTAATCACTTTTTATATAGTTCCTCCCTCTTCATTTTCTGGTATTTCTCTTCAGTAATCACTCTACCTCAGTAAGATAATTTCTTAAGTACCATTGTTGGTACCTTTCTTCTTATCTACCCTTTTCTTACCCCTTTTCCCATTTGACAGGATATTCTTTGCTACCATTGTTTGTAGTCCCTTACTGTAATCTCTTTTGTAGTTCTTTACCTAAAGAAAAAAAAAAGTCCTTTACCTAAATATATATATATATATATATATATATATATATATATATATATATATATTTCCCCCCCCCCTTTTCCTGTAGTTGTTAATCTACTACCTACAGTATTTAAAAAAATGCTTTTCCTGTGGGCACAAATTTCCAAATTCAGATGCCTCCACGAAGTATGTACATTGTCTAGGAGCAGCTCATCTAGGTATGAACTGTACCATTTGTGTCGAGTTTAACTCACGAGTTATCACAGACAGGAGGAATAAGTTAGTCCTCAAAGGGTTATTACCTCCTTCCTCTTCTTTCTCCTCCAGGGCTCAAACCTTCAACAACTCAGCCAAGATTCCATTGGAGCACAGAAAACTATCTCCACCCAAGTCTCCAAAGACTTCATCATCCTTGGAGCCTCCACAAAAAATATGGAGACCATCAAAGCCGACAAAGTTGGATCCAAAGAGGAAAAACACTGGATCCTAAGTATTCTGATCCAATAGTTATTTCAGGCAGTCCTACTGCTCAACCTACAGATACAAAACAATTGGATTTGACTTCTGGTACTTCTCATACACCAAGAACTCGCTCACTCGAGTTTATTGCCGTTTCTCTTCGGCTCCATTCTCCGCTCATGCAAACTCGGAGGAAACACTCCAGACCTCAGTCCACCACCTTATCTATTAGGTCCTCCCGGAGTCTTTTTGAAGTTGAAATGGATAGGATGATGAGAAAGTTCCTCTGGGCTCAGAACCTGATGGGGGTTATACTGCCTTCATCTCACATCGGATACGTGAGCCTTCCTGTTATCTCTCATACAAGTGTATCTCCTTCTCTGATCTGTCCTTTGGTTTTGGAGCCCCAGGATCTGAGAGTACAAGTGTTGGAGGTAAAGAGAATTACATCTTCACTCTTGGTTTCCCCTGAACAGTTCTGCTCCTGTTCCCATGGATTGAAATGAGTCTTGGAGCCAAAATGTTGACGTCGGATCCAAGGGGCCTGGTTCTACTCCAACGATGTTGGATCCATCCTTGCCTCTCAAAGCCTTGATGGAGCTGGACAAAGTCATAGTTTGCCTGCTTTGGAATTCTCGGCTCCAGAGTGGCTTGAGATGGCTTCTTCTGGTCCATCAGCCTTCGAGGTTGTGGAGAGGATGTTCCCTCATTCAAGAGGTCCGGTCTGTCATACTTCCTGGATCCTTCATCTTTTCCCCCTATGGTTCCAAGCTCTGATCTCATCAGACCTACTCCACAGGGACAGCCAGTGCCAACTGTCATCCAGGCAGTTCCCATAGAAAAACGACCCCTCTCTTTGGACATCTCCCCAGAGTATTCCACTGAGGAGGTTCACCGAAAGAAAATGTGTAAAAGGAGGCACATGGATTCCCTCTTGGAATCTGTCATTGAGGATACTGACTTCGACAAAGGGGAAAAGTCCCCCAGAACACCACCCGATAACATCTCATTTGGATTAATTTTGGTGATTCATAAGCAGAAAGGTGGATGGTGCTCAGATAATCCTTCCCTCGAGGGTCAGTATAATCCCATTGTTGAAGACCTTTCAGAGCTGTGGCGTCAATGGTTTTGTTTCCTCGGCGGCCCGTCTTGAGTTCCTCGGATCAATCTCGGATCAGGGTACTCTCTGGGTCGAGATCTCACTCTTTTGGATCCCACCCTCGGTTTTGGGACTGCCACCATCAGCTCCAGTCCCTGCTTGGTGCGGGCAGAGCCTCTTCCTTACATTCTGTGCTCTCCATCGGGGGCAGTGGAAAGGGTCCTCTCCCAGGCATTGAGACTTCATCTCGATCCCACAGACCCTCTGATTTTGGATTCTGCTCATTGCCCTGTCTCAGGGACAGAGGTTGTTCCCTCAGGGAAATCCTCTCCAGAGAGTCACACTGGAGCCTGAGTCCATCACCACTGATATGGACTTGGATGAAGGAGAGGGTTCCCAGATCACCTACGAGGCGTCGCGTTCGGAGCATTATGGAGATTCTCCAAGAGGAGGTTGGTCAGCCCCAAACCCCTCTTGGATGTGTCAGTATTCTGGAAGCCTTTGAGCAGGCCCATTTACTTCCTTTGTCTCCCCTCCAGCTGACCCTTTGGTGGACCTCATCACCACTAGGGCATGGAAAGATCCTGACACCATAGAGCCTATACCCAAAAGGCCAGACAAAATTCTTTCCCCGTCGTCAGACAGGCAGGCATGGTCCAAGGGGACACTTTGGTGGTTGCAGCTACCACAAAGAAGGAACTGGCACAGGAAAGTTCCTCAGTCCATCCTCCAGACAAGGAGTCCAGGTCGATGAATCATTTTGGGAAACACGGTAACTTTCGTCAGCGTGTTTCAGCTGAATTACTTGGCACATGTCATCCGACTGCGCAGGACAAGCAGTCCTTCACTTAAGATGACACTACTGAAATCAGTGACTAATACCTCTATGCTCTCATGCCGCGGAGGAGCCGCTAGAACTGCTGTCTCAGGCGTTGCCTTGAGGTGACACGACTGGATCAGGCTGTGTCAATTGCTGACCCTTTAAGGTGTCTTTCATCAATGCCCCATTCAGTGGATCATCCCTATTTGGGAAGATTGTCGACACACTAACCCAGAGTGAGAAGGACAGAAAGACTTTGTCAGCCACTCTAACCCCAGAGATTCTATTCAGGAACCAAAGGGCAAAAGAAGATGTGGTTCCCCAGAGGCAGAGGGACAAGACCAGGGTCCCAACCTGAGGGTTGCCCGGCTGCTCTACTCTGGAGGCAGTCGGGAAGATTTTCCTTACATCCAGCGGCATGGGAGTCCATTACTGCAGACCGTTGGGTGTTAAACATATCCAGGATATTCTATCCCTTTCATTTCATGTCCCCTAACTCCAGCATGCCTTCCAGATGTTTCAACCACATGGAGGCTGCAGCTTTGGTTTAGAAGCTGCTACAAAATGAGCCATCGAGTCCCCCAGATCAATCCGGATCAGGCATCTACTCCACGTTCTTTTAGTGCCAAAGGACCTCAGGCCTATTCTGGACCTGTCTATCCTCAACCTGTCGGTAGAGAAACAAAAATTCCAAATGGTCACTCTACAGTCCATTCTACCATTTTTGAGAGAATGCGACAGACCTCCAGGACGCTTACTATCACATCAAGGTCACAGGAGCTCCAGGAGGTTTCTCGCTGGGGCCAGTCACTTTCAATTCAGAGCCCTATCCTTTGGTCTCACCACAGCCTCCAGGGTGTTCACCAAGGTTATGGTGGTCGTAGTGCCTCACCTGAGACTTCAGGGCATTCAGGTATTCCCCTACCTAGATGACTGGCTCTTCGCTGCATCCACCAAACTTCTCTTGTGTCGGGCGCTACACTACTTCCTCAGTCTGGCTCCCAAGTTAGGCATCACGATCAATATCAACAAGTCCCACCTGGCTCCTGTTCAGATCATAGACTTCATCGGGGCACAGTTGGATTCGATTCAGTCAAAGATTTTTCTCACCCCGGAAAGGATAGAAAATCTCAGACTCCATGTATCAGTGATCTTGGATCACTCGGTAGTCACAGCAGCCGATGTTCTCAGGGCCCTGGGTTTGATGGCAGCCGCAATCTCTTTCCTTGCACGTCTTCACATGAGAGTCCTTCAGTGGAATCTAGCAGTTCAATGGTCCTGGCTAGACCTTCCGATGAATTTCCACATCCGAATCAATCGGACATGCAGAACGTCACTCCAGTGGTGGCTTCAATCAGCGGACATTTTCACGGGGCGCAGCTTTCTGGCCTCTCCGGCTCAAGCCACAGTGACCACGGACACTTCCCAGCTTGGGTGGGGGGGCAGTTCCTGGGAAGAATGGTCCAAGGCATGTGGTCCCCTCCAGAGACCAAGCTACACATCAATGTCCTGGAGATGAGGGCAGTGCTTTTAGTGTTGAGAGCCTTCCACCCTGTCCTACCTCCGGGGATGGTAGCCATTCATTCAGACAACATGTCTGTAGTCTGGTATATAAACAAACAGGGAGGGACCCGATCCTACCCCCTTTGTCGCGAGGCCATGAGGGTTTGGGAGTGGGCCATATCCACCATCCCGCATATCGGGGCAGCTCCAACATTCTAGCAGACAGTCTCAGCAGGATAATCCTTCTGCCTTGCTTGTGGAAACATTCAGTGGCGGAGACTTCTTCGCTCTTATCCCCCCTCCGGAGAATGTCCCCAGGGACGCATTGGTCATGCTTGGCCTCCGGGCTACTGTATGCTTATCCCGTTACCTCTTATTCAGAGCTTGCTGGCTGCAGTGCAAAGTCATTCTCATAGCTCCCTTCTGGCCGCATCAAGTGTAGTTTCCCTTCCTATGGTCTCACCTGTTGGCTCCTCCATGGACTCTAGATCCATGCCCGGATCTGATCTCTCACCTATCGGGCTTGCCCCTGCCCAACTGGACAGTCTCAAGCTGACAGAGTGGCTGCTTCAGTTCCCATGATCATCAGGACTCCCGGACTTTCGTCTGGTATTCTGATAGCTTCTCTTAAAGCCTCCACTAGGAAACTCTATGATAGCAAGTGGAGACGTTTTTGCATTTGGGCCTCTCAGCGCAATCTGAACCCGTTTACAGCCCCCATCCCGATCATACTGGATTTTCTGGCGGATCTTTTTCGATCAGGCGCAAGTGCTTCCACCATCAAGGTTCAGCTGGCTGCCATCTCTAATTTTCATGTGGATGAAAATAAGGTTGCTCTGGCTTCTGCCAAATTGTGTAAAGCTTTCCTGAAGGGCAATTTTTTATTGCAACCTCCAGTTAAAGAAACAGTGCCCCCCTGGGATCTAACTTTAGTCCTTCAGGCTTTGACCTCTCCTCCTTTCGAGCCAGCCGGATCAGTTACGATGAAGTTTTTGTCGTGGAAGACAGCCTTCTTGGTCGTCATCACTTCAGCCACGAGAGTTTCAGAGTTGCAGGCCTTATCCTCGTTGCCCCCCTATTTGGTTTTCCACAAGGATAGGGTTTTGCTGTGTACAAATCCTTCCTTTCTTCCCAAGGTGTCCTCAGCAGGCCAATATTAATCAGTCTATAAATTTGCCAGTCTTCTTCCCAAATTTCCAAAATAGTGGTGAACGTAAGCGTCATTTATCGGATGTCCATAGACAGCTTCATTTTTACCTCCATAGGACTAAACCCTTCCGGAAGTCGGATAAATTGTTTGTCTCTTTTTCTAAACCATTTTTGGGCAAAGCAGTTTTGAAAGTGTCCTTAGCAAGGTGGATCACTCTTTGTATTGCACAGATTTATAAGGACAAAGGCTCATCTCCTCCTGGTGTATTGAAGGCTCATTCCACTAGAGCAATGGCCACTTCTGCAGCTTTTTGATCAATAGTTCCATTAGGCGATATCTGTGCAGCAGCGACTTGGGCCAATTCGCACACATTCATCTCTCATTATAAATTGGATCTTATTTCTAGAGGGAGATCATCCTTTGGCTCTGCGGTGCTCAGAAATATCCTTCCATAGGGGCCTCCCAGGAATACTAGTAGCTGGGGACTCTGTCCCATATGTGCAGAATGAATGAAGTCAACTACTTCAGATAAAGAAGTTATGTTCTTACCATAACGTTCCATCTGAGTAGTAGACTTCATTCTTCTCTTCCCTCCATCCCCTCACTCTTCAGGTTTTCCTGTTTAGGATTGTGGTTATGTTGCCATTTAGTGTCAGCAAACTCGATCTGGGGCTAGATAGGAGGAAGTGATGTGATATAGGTAAGGGAGGAGCTTGGAGCTTGGAGAAAAGTTTTGCGGCTCGGATCCGTATACCCATATGTGCAGAAGAATGAAGTCTACTACTCAGATGGAACGTTATGGTAAGAACATTGGGAGACATGTCTGGATGTGACTTTGTAGAGCCCTTTAAATCTTCTTTCATCATTGCTCCTTTTGATGGATCTTCCTTATTTGGCCCTAAAGTAATGGACATGCTCTGCAGATGTGAGTAAGAAGGAAAGACCCTGTCTGTCAGAGGGATACATTTTTTTATCTCTCAAAGCCCCATTTCCCAGAATCAGTGTGGAGGTAGAAAGATGTGGTTCTGTAAATTCCAGGATCCTTTTCAAGACTCAAAAGGCGATAGTTCTCCCAGGGACAGGGAGGAACTCAAATGGAAGACACCACCCCTGTGTCAGAGGTGGCCTGCAGATTTAGTGTTTCCATTACTTTCTTGGACAAACCGTATCCGTGATCCTGAAAAGGGGCCCTACTGCTCCCCTCTGGAGGCATCTGGGGGGGGCATTTGTCTCTGCACCAAAAGCCTGGGTGTTCATAACAAAAGATTCCTGGGCACAGAGAGTTATATCCAGAGGTTATATAATACTTTTTCACAAATCCCCCCACAAGAATGAAAAGAATCCCCAGTGTTCCAACCAAACAGAGGGAAACAGCAGCATTAGAAACTGAAAAGCTGTTAGAAAAAGGAGTTATCAGGGTCTGGAACTTGTTCAAGATTCTTTTTAATGCCAAGGAAAACAGGGGACTTGAGACCCATCCTGGATCTCAGCAGACTGAACCAGTTTGTACAATATTTAAGGTCCCAGATAGTCATTGTTCAGTCCATTCTCTCTCTGCTGTGAAAGGACGTTTGGATGAGTGATAGACCTTCAAGACATGTACTATCCCATCAAAATGAACAGGTGCTCCAGAAGGCATCTGTGCTTCTGGCTAGGAGCCAGTCATTACAGTTTAGAGCCCTGGCCTTTGGTTTCACCACAGCCCCCAGGGTGTTCGTCAAATGTATGGCAGTTGAGACTGCTGGGATTCCGAGTGTTTTCATATCTAGATGACTGGCTTCTAACTACCTCAACCAGGCATTTACTGTTGCAGACAAGGGATTGCTTGATCCAGTTGTGCCTCCTTTTAGGCATCACAGTCAGTTACAGCAAATCACAACTCACACCTACGCAGAGTCTGGAGTTCAGAGGTGCTCATCTGGAAATGGTCAATCAGCTAGCACAAACCTTGGGATCTGTGGCAGCTGCTATCACTCTAGTTCCTCTAGGCTGGTTTCACATGTGAATTCTTCAGTGGATGTTATCAGTTCAGTGGTCTACTCGTCAACATCCTTTAACTGTTCCATTCAAGATCACACTAGTATATAAAAAATGCCTTCTTTGGTGGAGTCATTCCAGTGAACATTCTGAAGACCATCCATTTGTTCTTCCCTCACCCAAGGTGACCACGGATGCTTCCAAACTGAGGTGGGGGGATTTTTTGGGGAAGAACAGTCCAACGTACATGGTCCCCCAAAGGGACCAAAATGCATATCAGTATCCTAGAAATGAGAGCAGTCCTCCTAGCTTTGAAGGCCTTTCAAGATGTTCTCCCTTCCAGGACAATTGGTATTCAGTTAGAAAATATGTCCGTGGTCTGGTACATCAACAAGCAGGACCAAGTCTTATCCACTTTGTTGAGAAGTATTGAGTGTGTGGCAATGGTCAGTCTCTTACGGTCACTTTATAATAGCAACTCTCACCCCAGGGAAAGCCAGTGTGATTGCAGACAAAGTAAACAAGTCCATTCTGATGCCTCACAAGTGATCTCTCAGTGCTCAAGTAGCAAAGTGAATTTTCTGTTGATGGGGCCAGCCGTTTTGCGACCTATTTGCATTCTCTCCTCAAATGCAGCAGGTTCCTTGCCCTCATCCTCTAATGGGTGGAGTCATCAAGAGATACTCTAGTCAGCGATTGGCCAGTCAGGTTTCTTTGTGCTTACCCACCATTACCTCTTATTCCCAAATTTCTACAGAAAGCACAGTCATCCTTATTGCCTCCTTTTGGCCATGTCAGATTTGGTTCCCCTTCATTTGACCTCACTTTCTGAATCCATCCTGGATACTGGATCCCACTCTAGACCTCCTGTCTCACCTGACAGGTATGACTCATCAGGACATGACAGGCCTCAGACTAACCACATGGTTTGTTCAGTTCCATTAATTACTAGACAACCCAAGCTCTCCTCCGTGGTCCATCATATTTTTATCGTCTCAAAAGGCTTCTGCTAGAAAGATGTACAAAAGTAAATTGGAGAGATTTGTATTCTCGGCCCTTAACAAGGATCTGAATCCTTTCCTTGCCCAAATACCTGTTATACTTGATTTTTTAGCTTCAATTTTCAGTGAAGGGGCTAGTTTTTCCACTATTAAGATCCAGTTGGCTGCCATTTCGAATTTTCACGTAGGCAAAAATAACTTTACCTTAGGTCCTTCTAAGGTGTATAGAGATTTTCGCAAAGGGGCCTTTTTACTCAGACCTCCAATAAAGGATCCTTCTCCTCCTTAGGATTTAACAGTTTTGCATCTGATATTGTCCTTTTCTTTCTTCCTCAATGTATGGGTTACAGATCTAACCCTGAATCCATCTCAACCTCATTCTACAGACTTGGGATCCAACTCTCCAGTTCCTCCCTCTACCCATAATACCCTAGTCCATATCCAGTACACCAGATTTCATTTGCCACCATCTCACACAGACAACATTCCTCTCTCTGAGTGGATTTCAGGCATTTTCAGTTATGTAGTAACTGGTGCAGCGGTTAGCGTTGTCGCCTCACAGCAAGAGGTTCTCCCATTCGATTCTCGGCTGGAGCGCCTTCTGTGTGGAGTCTGCATGTCCTCCTCACGGTCGAGTGATGTTTAAAGACATGCAGGAAGGTACGTGCGTGAATGGGTATGCCTTCTTTGAAGGTTGTGCGTTGGGCTGGCAACTCGGCACCGTAAAAATCCACTGCCTATCATTAGCAGACCGGAGTTCCGCTGTGGCGACCCCTATCCGGGAAAAGCCAAAAGACATTACTAGTAAGTGTTTTTCTTAGTAAAACATCTCTTTTTTTTTTCTTCTTAATCACTTTTTATTTAGTTCCTCCCTCTTAGTTTTCTGGTATTTCTCTTCAGTAATCACTCTACCTCAGTAAGATAATTTCTTAAGTACCATTGTTGGTACCTTTCTTCTTATCTACCCTTTTCTTACCCCTTTTCCCATTTGACAGGATATTCTTTGCTACCATTGTTTGTAGTCCCTTACTGTAATCTCTTTTGTAGTCCTTTACCTAAGGAAAAAAAAAAGTCCTTTACCTAAAAAAAAAAAAAAAAAATATATATATATATATATATATATATATATATATATATTTTTTTTTTTTTTTCCCCCTTTTCCTGTAGTAGTTAATCTACTACTTACAGGATTTAAAAAAATGCTTTTCCTGTGGGCACAAATTTCCAAATTCAGATGCCTCCACGAAGTATGTACATTGTCTAGGAGCAGCTCATCTAGGTATGAACTGTACCATTGTGTCGAGTTTAACTCAAGAGTTATCACAGACAGGAGGAATAAGTTAGTCCTCAAAGGGTTATTACCTCCTTCCTCTTCTTTCTCCTCCAGGGCTCAAACCTTCAACAACTCAGCCAAGATTCCATTGGAGCACAGAAAACTATCTCCACCCAAGTCTCCAAAGACTTCATCATCCTTGGAGCCTCCACAAAAAATATGGAGACCATCAAAGCCGACAAAGTTGGATCCAAAGAGGAAAAACATTGGATCCTAAGTATTCTGATCCAATAGTTATTTCAGGCAGTCCTACTGCTCAACCTAGAGATCCAAAACAATCGGATCTGACTTCTGGTACTTCTCATATACCAAGAACTCGCTCACTCGAGTTTATTGCCGACCCTGTTTCTCTTCGGCTCCATTCTCCGCTCATGCAAACTCAGAGGAAACACTCCAGACCTCAGTCCACCACCTTATCTATTAGGTCCTCCCAGTCTTTTGAAGTTGAAATGGATAGGATGATGAGAAAGTTCCTCTGGGCTCAGAACCTGATGGGGGTTATACTGCCTTCATCTCACATCGGATACGTGAGCCTTCCTGTTACCTCTCATACAAGTGTATCTCCTTCTCTGATCTGTCCTTTGGTTTTGGAGCCCCAGGATCTGAGAGTACAAGTGTTGGAGGTAAAGAGAATTACATCTTCACTCTTGGTTTCCCCTGAACAGTTCTGCTCCTGTTCCCATGGATTGAAATGAGTCTTGCAGCCAAAATATTGACGTCGGATCCAAGGGGCCTGGTTCTACTCCAACGATGTTGGATCCATCCTTGCCTCTCAAAGCCTTGATGGAGCTGGACAAAGTCACGGTTTGCCTGCTTTGGAATTCTCGGCTCCAGAGTGGCTTGAGATGGCTTCTCCTGGTCCATCAGCCTTTGAGGTTGTGGAGAGGATGTTCCCTCATTCAAGAGGTCCGGTCTGTCATACTTTCTGGATCCTACATCTTTTCCCTCTATGGTTCCAAGCTCTGATCTCATCAGACCTACTCCACAGGGTCAGCCAGTGCCAACTGTCATCCAGGCAGTTCCCATAGAAAAACGACCCCTCTCTTTAGACATCTCCCCAGAGTATTCCACTGAGGAGGTTCACCAAAAGAAAATGTGTAAAAGGAGGCACATGGATTCCCTCTTGGAATCTGTCATTGAGGATACTGACTTCGACATAGGGGAAAAGTCCCCCAGAACACCACCCAATAACATCTCATTTGGATTAATTTTGGTGATTCATAAGCAGAAAGGTGGATGGTGCTCAGATAATCCTTCCCTCGAGGGTCAGTATTTCTGGAGGTTTTTGGTGCTGGCCCATCTA
Organism: Protopterus annectens; assembly: GCF_019279795.1. Classification (NCBI taxonomy): domain Eukaryota; kingdom Metazoa; phylum Chordata; order Ceratodontiformes; family Protopteridae; genus Protopterus; species Protopterus annectens. The sequence goes on from NC_056751.1 coordinate 181,266,049, forward strand.
CATCTTGGGTGACTCCTCCGGATGATGAGCTTATCAACCTAGTATTTCAGCAGGCATGGAAGGAACAGGATTCTGTGTAACTAATCCCATGTTGAACAGACAACATTTTAGTATCTCCATAAGATAAGTCCCATTGAAGCAAAGGAGTCCCTGTTGATATATTGGTTGAAGTGACAGATGCCAAGAAGGAGGTAGCAGAACCGATTTCCTCTGTCTAGCCCCCTAACAAAGAGTTCAAGGCGTTGGACAGATTTGGAAAGTGCATGTTTGCTTCAGTGACCCTTTTCTTGAGGTCCCTGCTCTGTCTGATGCACTTCACCATACTGCAGAAGGATTTGACCAAGGAACTCTCAAAATCTCTCTCAGAGGCCTTTTCTGCCGAGGATTTTAAATGATCATCCTTACAGCTGGCCACTCTTTTATCCATTTTCAATGTGCCCATGAGTTTGATTTCTCATGCAACAGAAGGTACCTCATGGGTCGCTTGTTCAGGCATTGCTATAAGGAGACATGCCTGGATGTGGCTATGCAATTTTGTGGAGCCTTTCAAGTCTTCTTTCATCAATGCTTCCTGTGATGGAACATCCTTGTTTTGGCCTTCTTTGAAAGAAATGCTTTTCTGCATTGAACAGGAAAGAAAGACTCTGTCTGCCATAGGAATTCGCTTTTCCACCCCTCAATGATTGTTTTCAAGGAATCAAGGAGGAGGAAAGAAAATGTGGTTCCATAAATCCCAGGGATCTTTCTACGATTCACACAGAGACAACTCCCTCACAGGCAGAGAAGGGAGTTCAAATGGAAGAGGCTGTCCTTGTGACAGAAGAGGCCCCCAAAATCAGGGTTTCTGAGATTCCTTTCCAGATATACTCTTTCAGTGCTCCTGAAGGGCTGCCTGAATTCTTGCCTGTGGAGGCAGTCAGGGGATGTTTGTCCTTGCACCCAGATGCCTGGGCTGCTATAACCAAAGATTCTTGAGTGCTAAAAATAATATCCAGAGGTTACTTTATACCATTTTCTCAAATGCCTACTTCCAAAAGAAGAAAGATTCCCGACACTCTACCCAATCAGAAAGAAGTTGCAGCTCTAAAAATTCAGAAGCTACTGGAGAAAAGACTCATCCAGGAGGTCCCACCATACCAGAACGGATTCAGAATTTACTCGAGGTTCTTTTTAGTGCCAAAAAAGACAAGAGACCTGAAACCTGATTTGGATCTAAGCAATCTGAACCATCCGTTCATCCATCCATACATCCAGTATGTGAGGAAATCAAAGTTCTGAATAGTCATAGTTCAGTCCATTTTGCCTCTTTTACACAAGGATGATTGGATGTGCTTAATCAGTCTTCAGGACGTGTAGTATCACATCAAGATAAACAGATGCTCCCAAAGGCACTTGTGCTTTCGTTTGCGAGCTAGTCATTTATCAGTTCAGAGCCCTGCCATTTGGAATCACCAGAGCCCCCAGAGTATTTAGCAAGTATGTGGCAGTGGTAGCATCTCACCTGAGACTGCAAGGATTCCGCGTGTCTCCATACCTAGATGACTGGCTGCTCAACTCCCCAGCAGTGCATCTCCTAGAACAGTCCAGGGACTGTCCAGGGAATATTTCTCCTTTCCTAAACTTTCCTAGCTAGTTGTTCCAGTGATCAGATTTTGCTGATCCCTGGGCTTTGTATTTGGTTTCTGTGTTCCTCCATTTTCTTGTGTGGCCAGAGGTAGTTTCTTTACTCACCAGTGGGAGTGGGGAGTACTGAGCTGCTTGTTTGTCCTCAGAGGAGTGGTTAGAAGCAGCAACTAGTAATTCGGCCATTTTGGGTCATTTCCTGTTTTTCCAGCCCCTGCTATAAAGTTAATCAGATTTAAACTATTAGGGCTACCTAAAGTCCACTCTTCAAATTTTCCTTAAAACTACCTTCCTCAAAGTATACTACTTTCCTATTTAGTGTATCCTACAACTATAAATTATCTCTACTTGACTCCCAAGTAGACTATTCTCTATCTGTATAGCGAAGCACTTGCTCCTACAGTACTTATCACCTCGATACAGCACTCTTGTTATAGAAAGTACCCCAAAAGCAAACCCCATTTCTCGGTCACCCACATCCCCAGAACCTTTTCTTAAGTTTTTCTGTCTATTCCTTCTAGCATGTCGAGGATCAGTTGCTAATGTCCTCTCCTGCTCAGCTGGTGAACCTGGGAATATTGAGGCAATGTTACAATTGCCTCATGTACAACAACCCTCTCCTCCTCCCACAAAACACAAATACATGTGAGAGATGCAACTATAACTGGAGGCTAAACACTCTCAACATAGGACTGGCATGACCAGACAGGAGGAGAAGGTAACCACACACACTATAGACCCAGTCTCACATAATACCATCACAACCTCAAATCATACACATAAACACACAAAGACATACCGGAGGCTCTGATCAAAATCTACCAAAACAGCAGAGGCCACCAAAGCAGACACCCAAACAACTACCACCTCAGAACACAACACCTGCAACACATAGACCACACAGTAAGAGTGTCAAGCAGTCACAGCCCTTAAGGCCAAACACAATGCCAGACACACTAGTCATTGGTGACTCCATAGTCAGACACACTGCACCAGACTGAGTAAGGAGAAGGTCACAGTAAGCTGTCTGTCGGGTGCTAGAATCCGCCACATAACGCATGCACTCAGGTCTCTCAACAGCAGGTACAAGTACGACTCAATCATTGTCCACGCTGGTGTTAACGACCTGCTCCTTGGACTAAGTGAAAAGAGACATAGAGGAGCTCTCTGATTATGTAGCCCAAGCAGGTATGACCCTGACCTTGAGCAGTATCCTACCTTCACCAAGAATGATGCCACAATACAGAGATAAGATGATCAGCTTTAACAATTGGCTTAAACTCTGGTGTCATTCAAAGGGGATCCAATGTCTGTCTGCCTGGGATGACATGCTGGACAAGCCACGCTAAGCTTCAAGGCTTGCACTTGTCACCCCGATTCAAGGCTCTTGCCACCTCCATAGTGCCTTTTTAGGCAAGGCTCAAATTCTAAACCTACCACCCTAGAACAAAACAAAGAAAAAACTAAGGGTAATGCTGCTCAATGCCAGAAGTCTCAACCTCAAGATGCAGGCCCTTCTCAGTATGGAGAACATCGATGTCTGTGCTGTGACAGAAACCTGGTTCAAGGCTCCTGAGAGCACCCCAGCACTATCAGGTTTTACCTCATATCATGCATTCCGCCCCAAAACCTGGACAATACCAAGAAAGGAGGAGGGTATCCATATTCATCAAGGACACCCACACCTCAAGATTGGTGGCATATGCATCGGAAACCATCCAGGTGCAATTAACCATAGGCAAGACTGCTCTGCAATTTGTAGCATGTTACAGGCCACCCTCGCAAACTCAGGAACCTCATATGGCCTTCCTGAAAACACTGGAGGGATAAATGTATCTCCGAACACCATCATACTAGGTGACTTCAACTACCCTAATATAGACTGGGAACACTACTCAAGCCCAAACACTCTAGCCCAAAAGTTCCTGGAATTCATAAACTCAAATGCCATGGAACAACTAGTCACCATCCCACAAGAGGAGAAAACATACTTGATCTCATCATCACGAACATGGGAGCACAATGTTCCCTCACTGGTGAGATCTGATCACAAACTAATCTCGCTGGAGGACCTCATCCGCCCCACCGAAATGAAAAGACCACAGTAAAGAACTTCTCGGCCGACTTCACACTTCTAAAGACTAGTGTGGTCTCCTTTAAGGCCCCTGAGCCGGCGGTTAACATTACTCAAACCGCTGAATCACTTACAAATGCCTTCTACCAGCACCTGCAGGCTGCATGGATCAGGCAACCCCTAGCAAAACAAAGACTCTTTGTACCAAAGGCAAGCGTCCAGTCTGGTGGACCCCAGCCATAAACAAACTCTACAAAAAGGAGAAAGCTACTACAAGATAGAGCAAAATCCTTAAAAGGTAAGACACCGCTGATCACTATAAGTAAAAGCTAAGAGCTCTCATAAAATCATCCAAAGCTAATTTTGAGAAAAAAATAGCCAAGGACTCTAAAGACAACCATAAGGCATTCTTTAGCTATGTCAGAAACCTAGGAGGAAACTCCCAGATATGCTCAGAATTAGTTCAAAATGATGTGAAGATTACTGATCCTACAGACATTGCCAACATACTGGCTGAAAGGTTCAGTGCAAACTTTGCCCCCTCCCCTAAAGGAGAGATATCTATACCAAATGATTGTAGCCCCCAAACATCTCTAACGCCCAGGTGAGAATTGCTCTCCAAGGCAAAGAACACAGCATCCATGGGACCTGATGGTGTCCCCGGCTGTGTGCTCCATGAACTCAACGAGGAATTAAACCCACAGTTAGGACAGCTGTTTAATCTTAGTCTCACCTCCGGATCATTGCACCAGGAGTGGCGCTGGCGACTGTGGTCCCACTCCACAAAGGCGGTGCCTCCACCGACCCTGGAAATTACCGTCCCATTAGCTTGACAAGCCTTATCTGCAAAGCCATGGAGAGGATCATAATGGATCTCATAAATAAAGACATAGGAACTTGTAGACTTTGGATCCAACCCAGTTTGGCTTTGTCAAAGGCAGATCATGCCTTCTAAACTTGGTTGACTTTTTCGAAACGGTCACCAAGGCCATTGGAAAGGCAGTCCATACAGCCTACCTAGACCTGGCGAAGGCTTTTGATACAATACCTCACTCGGGTATCATTGAAAAACTCATCAACTTAAATGTAAACCCATACATTACAAGATGGGTTGCAAACTGGCTGAGTAACAGAACCCACAGGGTCAGAGTTGCTGGCGCCATGTCAGACTCAAAGCCTGTCACAAGTGGTGCCCCACAGGGCTCAGTCCTGGGCCCACTCTTGTTTGGCATCTACTTTTCTGAAGTACAAGCAAACACAGGAGGGTTATGGCTGACAAAGTTTGCAGATGACTGCAAACTCGTAGTTGAAAACACATCCGACACAGATATCCTTCAGAAGGGTCTCACAGAAGCGGATAACTGGTGCCAGAGCCATGGCCTAAAGTTAAATGCCAAGAAATGCATAGTCATACCCTTGGAAAAATAAGGTTACCCTAGCTACCATATAGGTGGCAATCCCTGAACACAGAAGAAGTTATTAGGGACCTGGGAACCCAGGTTGACAGTAGCCTTTCATTCGACACTCATATTGCTAAAGTAGTTAGGAAGACCTTCTACATTGCCCACCTTATCATGAAGGGATTCACATCTAGATCAAGGGAAGTCATAGCCTCCCTATACTCATCACTCATCAGACCAATGATCGAGTACAATGCCCCATTCGAATGTATCTGACCCGACACTTGCAGCAGCTGGAGAGGCCACAAAAGTTCCTCACCAAAAGGATAAAGGGTCTCAAAATCTGTCTTATGCTGCCCGACTGAAAGAACTCCAGTTATATTCAGTTGCTTACCGCTTGCTCAGAGGTGACCTATGCCTGACATACAAGGCCATGTCAAACCCAGATTTGATGAACATGCTTCATCTCAAAAATCTAGATCCCTCAGAGCCACAAGGGCGGAGACTTAAACCTCGGCACGGTTAGGAATAGGGCGTGCTGGAGGGATAGATTCATCACCCAAAGACTCCCTATGCTGTGGAACAAAATCCCGGTTTATGTGAGGCAGAGCACCTCGCTGGCCTTGTTCAAGAGGAATCTTGACCAATGGATGGGAGATCGCAGATACACCCCAGGGGTTACCTCAGTGTCACTGCTCGACAGAGGCACAGCAAAATAATGGGCATAGTTTCTCCAAACTAAAGGGGTGGCGTAAGCCACAAAACTATGGGCTAGGCTTATAAATGCCCTCGGGCAGATAGCCTAGTATGAACCTATGAACCTATTTGCTCCAAGTTTGCCATTCAAAAGGCATTACAGTCAATATTTCCAAATCCAAACTGCTATCGGTACAGAGCCTAGAGTTCATTGGTGCTGATCTAAACACAAAAAGTCAGATTGCTTCTCTACTTCCTCATTGTACATGCACAATCAAGTCCCAGGTTCGTTGCCAGATTTGTCCTTTGTGCCCTAGGTTCCATGGCAACATCTGCAGTATTAGTCCCAGTAGCATTTTACTGTTTGCCCGCTCTTCATTGGATTCTAGCTATCCAGTGGTCTATTCTTTGACAGCCCCTATCCTTCCCAGTCAAACTTACTCTGGTATGCAAAAACCATATTTATTGGTGAAACCTGTCGGACAACATTTACCTAGGGAGCCCCTTTGTTCTATCTCCACCAGTAGCCACAGTGACCACGGATGCCTCCCAGCTGGGGTGGGGGGCATTTCTTGGGAAGGACAGTCAAAGGCATATGGTCCCACAAGGGATCAATTTGCATATCAATGTCCTCTAGATGAGAGCAGTCCTACTAACATTGCAGACATTTCAAGATGTTCTCCCTCTAGGGACCATTGCAATCCAAACTGACAGTATGTCTGTGGTCTGGTACCTCAGCAAACAAGGTGTAACTCAATTTTCCCCCCTCTACCAAGAAGCTATGAGAGTGTGGAAATGGGTGATCTGTCCCAACTGCTTTCTAGTAGCAGTGCACATTCCGGGGAAATCTCAATGTACTAGTGGACAAACTCAGCAGGACCATTCTGATGCTTCACGAGTGGTCTCTCACTCAATGAGTGGCAGAGAAAACTTTCCATCGTTGGAGCCAACCTTGCTGCAGTATTATTGCCCCCCCACTACAAGAAATGTAATGTACTTTGTCGTGATACCCTCTTAAGAGGAGTCATTGATGGATGCTCTAGTCCATGTTTGACCCTCTGGTCTCCTTTATGCCTATCTCCCAGTACCTCTGATTCCAAAATTCTTACAGAAAACCAGTCAGTTGAAGAGCTTGGTTATCCTCATTGCCCCCTTTTGGCCTCACCAGGTCTGGTCCCCCTTCCTTTGGTCTCATATTCATTATCCTCCTTGGATACTGGACACCATTCCAGACCTTCTGTCACATCCCTCGGGGATAAGACATCCCAGTATTACAGCCCTCAAACTAACTGCATAGTTTCTCCAGTTCCATTACTAACTAGACAGCTCAGGCTTTCTTCCCTAGTTCATGATACACTTTTGTCCTCTCAGAAAGATTCTACTAAGAGAATTTACAAGAGTAAATTGAAGACAATCTCAGTTTGGGCCCTGAAAAATTATATTGATCCTTGTACTGCCCCTATTTCATCTGTGCTGGAGCTTTTAGCTTCTCTGTTTAAAGAAGGTGCTAATTTTTCCACAGTCATAGTACAGTTGGTAGCCATGTCAAAATTTTACTCAGGAGACAATGCTTCTTGCTTGGCTGCTTCCAAGGTTTTTAAGGCTTTTCTCAAGGGCACTTTTTTTGCTCAGATGCCTAGTGAACGATCCATCACCTCCCTGGAATTTAACAGTACTCTTAACTCAACAACCTTTTGAACCTTCACCAAATACTGACTTAAAATACCTGTTTTGAAAAACAACCTTTTTAGTTGTTATTACATCTGCTAAAATGATTTTTGAACTCCAGGCTCTTTCATCAAAAGTTTCTTAAATTGTTTTTCATAAATACAGATTTACCTTTCAAACCAATCTTTATTTTCTATCAATTGTGGTTTCTGAATCAAACATATATCAAACCATTAATTTACCATTTCCCCCCCAAAATACTTGACAGAGGGGAGGATACATGTTACATCCTTTATATGGGCATAGACAACTACATTTTTATTTACGCAGAACAAAAGATTTCAGAAAAATGGATAAGATAATTGTCTCTTTTCACCTAGTCGGTTGAGTTCTCTAATTTCTAAAGTTATATTAGCCAAATAGATACATTTCCTGGATATATTTCCAGCAAGGTCTACCCATACCAAAACCACCTAAGACTCATTCAGCCAGCTGTATGGCCACCTCATATGCCTTCTAATCTGGAAATTCCATTGATGTTCTTTGTGCATCAGCTACCTAGTCTAATGCCCATAATTTTATTGTGCATTACAAATTGGACATAATTGCCAGAAACAGAGCTATTTTTGGTTCAGCTGTTCTCCGGAAATTCCTTCCATGAGGGCCACCCAAGATCTATGTAGCTGTGGACTTTTTTCCTCAACATATAGGACAGCAACAGATATTAAAGTTATGTACACACCATAACTATGCATCTGTGTTGTCCATTTTCATTCTTCCTCCCCTTGCCTCCCTCCTTCCCCCTTCCTGTCATCTTCTGGAGTGATCTGATGGAGTTTTGGAACCAGCTGATGTTCTTTGTGTTTCACTGTTGCAGTCATCTATCCCTGCGAGGGTAGCCCTCAGCCAGCCCGAATACCAGAGGCTTAATATTTCTGCGTCAGTTGCTGTCGCTTCAGGACTGACGTCAGGTCATCAGTAGTATAAAGTAAGGCAGCTGATGCCATTACATCAGTCATTCTTGCCGTGGAGCCTGAAGCAGAAGCAGTTTGCACGAGTGCCAGACAGCTGCTAACTGAGTTTCATCTACTGAACTGAAACTGAAGTCTTCTAAAGCTAAATAGCCCATTGGGGATCCTTTTTTTTTGCACTAACCGATGTCAGAAAAAGTTACCAGTTGTCTTGCCTGTGGAAAGCAAATACCATACCGAGACTTTCATTCGTAATGCGTCACTTGTTTAGGCCCAAACCATGACGCCCCCTCACTGCCGGTTTTGTGCTTTGTTCAATGCCACAACTATCCGTCATTGAGCCCTTATTGTAGCTAGATATTTTCACTTACAGTCTTCAAACTCCGATATGGCTTCGGTAAGCCATCCGACAGCAGATCTTCCGAAAAAACGAAAAGATAAATACAGAGACAGACCGCACAGGTCCAAACCTACCGACGATGCTCCCGTTAAGCTAGTCGTCAGCTCTCCGTCCTCAGTGAGGCGCTTTTGCAGCCCCTGATGCCCGCTCCTGTGGATTCCCAGGCTGCTACCGAGACCCTTTCAGAGTCCGGTATGCTGCAAAACTCTTCTTCGACTAAGGATCCTACAGACGTCTCTACCTTGGATGGGTCTGGAGCTGGTGAGCAGGCACCGCCTTCCGAGGAAGTCCTTCGCATTACCGATTCTCGACACAAACTGACATCTTCTTTCGTGACTACCACTCTTTCGAAAATGACAGAGTTTCTTAGGCCCATGGTACGAACCACACCCAAGAAACCGACGACCCAATCTCAGGCACCTGCTTCCTTGCCTCAGTCTCAAATGCTTAAAATGGCAGAAGACCTTATCATACTGATCAGGGGAAGCCAAGCTACCCCCTCCAAAAGGAAAAGAAATCTGTCCCCTGTAGTTTTGTCTGAACAAGAGCCAGATGACTCTGATGCATCTGAATGTGAAGACATGCAACCCCTCTCTACTTATGAGGATTCTGATGCAGAGGATTCCATCCCTTCAGCCTCTGCCCCAGAGGATTTTTCCACTGGGGAAACCCTTCATACCTTAAGGGAGCATTTCCAATGGGAGAGTCAGGACTACACTCAGTCTAAAAAGAGACTCAGCGAATTCTTAGATCATCTTCCACAACACAGACCCTTGGCCATCCCCCTAGTCCTGTATGTTGTGGCGGATGTTTTCCAGGAATCCAGCTTGACTCCTGACACCCTCCCTCCTGCACTCAGAAGATCAGATAGGTACTACAGAGTCTCTGACTCATACAAATGTATTTTCAAAAATCCTACTGCTGACCCTGAGGTAATTTCTCAAGGGCCTAAAGGGATTAAAGCAACCTTTGCTAAGAATCCCACCCCCTCAGACAGGGATTCTCGTGCAGTAGACAGATGGGGTAAAAAAGTATACGCCTCTTCTACTCTTGCTGTCAGGGCACTAAATTGTCAGTTCCATATGCTAAAATTTCAGCAACATACACTGGAACTCCTCAAACAAAAAATGTCTTCCTTTCCTGCTTGTGCAGAATCTAAAGAGTTACAAGAGTTGATGCATTCTGCAAGTCTGGTAACTAAACACACCTTGCACTGTGGTTTTGATGCCTAGAAGCTTCTTGCAGGCAGCAGTAACCGGATCTGTCATTAGAAGGCATGCATGGCTTAAGGAACAGCCCTTGCCAGATCATGTCAAATCTAAATTGTTGGATACCCCCTTGCACAAAGTCAACTTATTTGGCACTATAATAGAAGAGCTCTTAAAAAAGATGGAAGAAAAAGCAAAACCTATGCAGACAGTTAAGGATTTCTTACAGGTTCAGCCACCCAGGTTCAGCAGGCATTGTCCCACCGAGCACTGGTCCTTTCCTGCTCCCACTAAGCCAGTTCAGCCAAGACCCCGGGGAACCAGACCCCCCTCCCCCCAGACAGCAGCCACAAGGAATGCAGAGATCTAAGCAGTCGACTAGCTCCACTTCAAAACCAGGGAGTTCTAAGCCACCCTTTTATGGTAAGAACTCACAATGACTCACCTCCCCCACACTCACCCTCTGCCCATCTTCACTTACCCCTAGGAGGAAAAATCTCCTTTCACGCAAGCACCTGGGCCACCATTGCCAACGACTGCTGGGTTCTCAACATAGTGTCCCAGGGATATAAATTGTCTTTCCACACCCAAAAGGGTTCCCAGATCTACCTCCAAACCAGTGGGCAGAGGCGCAAAAGCAAGTCCTTTCCCTGCTGTCTGTGAGGGTAGTAGAGCATGTTCCTGCAGAACAGAAAGGCCAAAGTTTCTACTCCAGACTTTTTCTGATACCCAGAAAAGAGGGCACCTGGGGCCCCATCCTCGATCTATCCATTGTAAACACTGTCCTGGTGATCCAAAAATTCAAAATGCTCACCCTCCAGCAGCTGCTACCCATGCTCTCCAACGATGCTTGGTTAGCCACCCTAGATCTAAAAGAGGCCTACCTCCACATTCCTATTAGGGAATCATGCAGGAAATATCTCCGTTTCAGGGCAGGATCTCAGCACTTTCAGTTCTCTGCGCTTCCCTTCGGCTTATCTACTGCTTCCAGAGTTTTCACAAAATGTCTGGCTGTGGCTATTGCCTTTTGCAGGCAAAGGAATATCGAGATTTACCCATACTTAGATGACTGATACTTCAGGCAGACAGCCAGGAAAAGCTGCTCAAGCACCAGGTTTTTGTATAGTCCCTACTATCCTCCCTAGGGTACACAATCAACGAAAAGAAATCGAAACAGGTACCCATCCAAAGGATTATATTCCTTGGAGCAAGCCTTGAGACAGCATGCCAGATGGCATTCCTTACACCAGAAAAGCAAATTTTCCTGGCAACCTACTTCTCTCAACTAGCTACCGGACCCCATCTATCTGCAAGGAAAATCCTGCAAGGTGTGGGGTTCATGGCATCTTGCATAATACTCATTCCATATGCCAGACTGCAAATGAGGAAACTTCAGTGGTACCTAAAAAGCTTTTGGTGTCAACACTCTCAAGACCTGGAGACTTTTATACCTATAATTCCTTGCCTCAGAAAAGATTTTCTTTGGTGGGCAACAGCATGCTCCCACAAGAAGGGACTACCTTTCTCACCACCCCCCGCCACCCAGACCCACACCACAGACGCATCAGACTATGCCTGGCGTGCACACCTGGACGGCAGTTGCATACAGGGCCAATGGAGCCCACAGCAAATCCCTCTGCACATCAGCCAAAAAGATGATGGCTGTCCAGCATGCCTTGATAGCTTTCAAGCCCCTTCTCTCCCCAGGGGCTCTCCTGATCAAAACAGACAACACCACTGTGATGTGGTATGTCAACAAGCAGGGAGGGACTCACTCCTATGCTCTGTGCAAGTTGGCCATGACCCTTTGGCACACAGCCTATGCCATGCAACTCCACCTGTTAGCATAATTCCTATCAGGTTCTCTCAACTCTCTGGCAGACCAATTAAGCAGAAATCTTCTGGACCCACATAAGTGGCAGCTCAACAAAAGAACCTTCACCCTAATAACTCAGAAATGGGGCACCCCAAAGGTCGACCTCTTTGCCTCCCACATCAAGCATCAGCTCAGCAAATTCTGCACCAGGGAGAATCACTGCATGGCTTGGAAAGTGGATGCCCTGTCCTTCCCTTGGGTCAGGCTATCTCTCTATGCCTTTCCTCCACTACCTCTCATCTCCAGGGTATTTCTCAAAATAAAGGAGGAAAAACCAAGGACAATTCTTTTAGCTCCAGACTGGCCTTGTCAGCACTGGTAGCCCTTGCTGCGCAACCTGTCCCCACTGCCACCATGGCATCTTCCTCAGATTCCAAACCTCCTGACCCAGAGGGAAGGAGAATTCATGCATCCCCAATTACAGACACTCAGTTTGGCAGCTGGGCTTATCCCCTAACCCCCGATCAATATGCCAACCTCAGTAAACAGGTTCTAGATGTTATACGTGAGGCCAGATGCCCTAGCCCTAGAAAGTCTTATGCTGGCAAATGGAAAAGGTTCTGCACCTGGATTCAGGCTAAGGGAGCGAATACCTTCCCTCTTATCCTGGCTTACTTAGCTGACCTGCTACACAGTGGCCTCTCTTTTTTCCTATATTAAAATTCATGCCTGTGTAATCTCTGCTCATTTTCCCACTGAGCAGCCCCTTTTCTCACACCCTTTGATTAAACAGTTCCTAAGAGGAGCTAGCAACTTGAGGCCACCCAGAAGAGCACCAATCCCAGCTTGGGACCTTAACTTTGTTTTGGAGAAGCTCACCATGCCCCCCTTCGAACCAGCTTCTTTTGCCATGCTAAAATTTCTCCCCTGGAAGACAGCTTTCCTTCTGACCATCACTTCAGCCGGAAGAGTCTCCGAGCTGCAAGCACTTATGGCTGTGGAACCCTTCATTATCTTCCATGCTGACAGGGTATCCCTCAGGACTAACCCATCCTTCATGCCCAAGGTGGTGTCCTGTGTGGCTCTTAACCAATCTATTCATTTGCCCACCTTTTTTTTCCTAATTCCCAGAACAAGGGGGAAAAGGACCCTGCACTTTCTATATGTGCACAGACAGGTCGGATTCTATCTAGACAGGACTAAGTCCTTTAGAAAGTCTGATCAATTGCTGGTTAGCTTTGCTACAGGTGCAGAAGGCAAAGTCATCTCCAAACAAACCATTTCCAAATGGATTGCATACTGCATCCATTTTTGCTACAAACAACATGGAAAGCCTCCCCTCAAGGGGGTCAGGACTCAGTCCACCAGAGCGGCCTCCACCTCTTCAGCTTTCCTGAGAGGAGTCCCCATCAGGGACATCCTGGTGGCTGCCACCTGGAGATCTATTCACACCTTTACCAAACATTACCACCTGCCTCTCTTCTTCAATTCCAGGGCAAGGTTTGCCTCTGCAGTCTTGCAGGGCATCCTAGCCAGCCCCTAGTTTCCTTGACTGCCTCCACCCTTTTCTTCAGCTTTGGGAATCAACCTAAATGTGATGACTGCAACAGTGAAACATGAAGAACATAGTACAGTTGTGTACACTTACCATAAATGTAGATGTTCGAGTGTATTCACTGTTGCAGTCCTGGTTTTCCTCCCTCCATCCCCCTTTTTTCTTCTCTTTCCTTACAGGGAGATATAGGTTCATAGGTAGGTACTAGGCTATTGGCTCTGAGGCCTATACAAGCCCCGTCAAAAAGGTACCCTGGCTTTTGCCACCCAAGAAAATTATTTTCCTGTGCCACTGTTGAGCAGAGCCACAGAGGTGATCCCCGGGTGAATTTCATACTTCCCATCCAATCATCAAGATTTTTCTTGAAGAGTGCTAATGAGGAGCTTTGTTTGATATAGATAGGTAGTTTATTCCAGAGTATGGGAAGTCTCTGGCACAGGAATCTATCCCTCCGGCATGTTCTGTTTATTGTGGTGACAAGGTTTAGGTCCCTAGAGCATGTAGCTCGGAGGGATTGGGATTTCTTTAAGTGGAGCATGTCCAACAGCTCTGGGTTTGACATAGCTTTGTATGTTAGGCAGAGATCACCTCTGAGTAGGCGATATGCGACGGAGTAAAGCTGGAGTTTTTTGAGACAGTCTGCATAGGGCATCTGTTTGAGGGCAGTAATCCTCTTTGTGAGGTATTTCTGCGGCCTTTCCAGTTGTTGTAGATGTCTTGTGAGGTACATACCAAAAGTGGCATTGTACTCTATTGGTATTGATATTGGTATTTACTTTCTACTGGTGGGGTTATTCCACCAGAACCTGGCTCCTACTTGGGGGCTCCTGGCAGGTTAGGGCAAGAAAAACTGATGTAATGGCATTGGATGCCTTACTTTATACTACTGATGACCTGATGTCAGTCCTGAAGTGACAGCAACCAACGCAGAAATACTAAGCCTCTGGTATTCGGCTCAGCCGAGGGCTACCCTGGCAGGGATAACCCAAAAGTGATGACTGCAACAGTGAATACACTCAAACATCTACATTTATAGTAAGTGCACACAGCTGTACTTTCCAGGTTTGAGCCCTGGTTTATTTTCAGTTCTCTTCTGCTGTTACATATTAAATTTTTTTTCAAGGCAATAAACTCGATCTCAGGTACTGGAGATGGACTAGGGCATTATAGGTAGAGGGAGGAGTTTGCGAGTTGATTCCAAAGTCTGTGGAATGTAGCCAATTTGGATCCGAGGTCAGATCTGTAACCCATACATGTTGAGGAAGAATGAAGATGGATAACACAGATGCATAGTTATGGTGAGTGCATAACTTTAATTTTAGGCCCTGACCAAATTGCCTTTGAATCTTCAGTCAGGTCAGATCTCATTTTTTTTTGTCTTGGAAAACCATTTTTCTAGTTGCTATCACATTAACTAGATGAGCATCTGAACTCCAGGCTGTATCTTCAAAACCCCCTTACCTGGTTTTCCAGAAGAGCAGGGTTTCCTTACAGCCCAACCCATCCTTTCTGCCTAAGATAGCTTCTGAATTTAATATTACCCAGGTCATTAACCTCCAAGTTTTTTTTTCCAAACTTTTCAAATAAGGGAGAATATATGCTTCATCTTTTGGATGTACATAGACAACTTCACTTTTATCTCCATAGAACCAAGGAGTTTAAGAAACTGGACCAGTTTGTCTCTTCCTCTCCAAACAGATTTTGTAAGTCAGTTTCCAAAGTTACACTGGCTAAATGATTAACATATTGTATCTACTTTGCCTGTACTAAAAGAAGATTATCCCTTCCTAAGCCTCGTAGAGCTCATTCAACGAGGGCTGTGATGATCTCCTCAGCCTTCTGGGAGGTGGCCTAATGGTTTGGGTTTTTGCCTTACAAACACAAGGTGTGCAGGGTTTGAGTCTCGCAAAGAATAATTGGTTAGGCTTAAAATGGCTCGCAAGGTTAGTTAGCCTAGTACTAATCTATGAACCTATAAGAGCTTCCATAGATGACATTGTACAGCTGCCACTTGGACTAATGCTAATACTTTTATTGCTCTTTACAAATTGGATTTGTTTTCCAGGAAAAGAGCTGCCTTTGACTCCACAGTATTCTTGAATATCCTTCCATAAGGGCCACCCAAGGTTCATCTAGCTGGGGACTCTGTTCCATCAGTTGAGGAATGAATGAAAATGACATCATCAAATAAAAAAGTTATGCACTCACCATAACATTCCATCTGTGTTGTCCATTTTCAATCTTCCTCAACTTCCTGCTCACCTGCTCCCTTTCCCTTGCTCCTTTAAAGACTTAAGCATTTTTTCTTTGGGAACTGCTGTTCTTTCTTTGAGCTCCAGTTTTTTGCTTATGCTATTCTTTCCATCTCCTTTAAGGTATTGCCCTTGTATTCCTAAAGGCAGCAAACTCGATCTGAGGTATGTTAGGTTGCTGGGGCATTATGGATTAAGGGAGGAGCTCGCAAGTTTGGGATCCTAAGATGTGGTAAAAGCATCCGAGTCGGATCAAAGACCTATCAGTTGAGGAAGAATGAAAATGGACAATACAGATGGAATGTTAAGGTGAGTACATAACTTTTTTTTTTTAGTTTTTGTTGCTGAATAGTGGAGTAGGAATGTAATAGATTATTAAGTATTGCAGATGATGTCACAGATTAATTGTCTAAAATTAATTGCATTGTCTTGTGTCTCCTCTGACCATGACTCCACCATCCGTTGATTGCTGGTGAGACTTAGAATGTATGCTTATGAAAGGAATCTTTAAGCCTACTTCCCACAAGTAGAAGTGCAAAAAATAATGTTGTAAGTTTCTCTAGTTGCAAGAAACCAGAGAATATCAAGCTAGTCATTTATTTTAGTCTCCTAAATTGTTAGAATCTTTTCCAGACATTCCCAATAGCATGCATTCATATGATCATTCTCTTCTTGTGAAAAGGTCCCTGGGTTGCTTTCTTGGGCATGTGAAATGCCTGCTGATGTATCCAATTTTTTTGCTCTATTTTGCCGCTTTGGCTGCCATCATGGCCTCTGCTCATACACTGGGTAATGTGTAAATTGCTATACTTCCCCAGACATTCTGTTACCATTCCTTGGGGTAGATAAGGAGATTGAGGATTCCCAATGCAGTGGTATATTGTTGCTGAGCAGGATTTTTTTAATGCCCTAAGTTCCCTGTTCCCTGTATATGCCTGTAATGTCAGTGAGTGAAGGTGCAATGTGACTGTGCTGGTATATCTTTCCGTCTCCACAGTGACTCAGCCAACGTACCCTGTCTATTTCTACATTAGACAAATCCCATTCCAATAAGTCCCTAGCCTCCACCAGGAATCAGTCATTAGTGTCCAAGCATATGCCCTACCCTGAGGATAGGCACACCCACCCTTCCCCTGCCAGCACCTCTGGTGTCAGATTTGCTAGTTGAACCAGGGTTGCCTGGGCCATAGTCAAGGCTTTGTCGCTCTATGTCACGGCACTGACTTGATGTATCTTGTTTTAGGAAACATACTATAAGTTCTTGCAATTCATGTTAGGGAAGTACCATTACTAATCACTCTTTCATTTTTCCTTGTCCGTTCCATCCTCAAAGGATGCTCTCCAAATGTCTTCAAGAAGAAACTAAAACCGTCCACCACTGGGATGCTTTGTCCCCCCCACCCCGTCCTACCTCCATCTGCATGGTTGACTCTGCTGTAGCTGGTGATTTCCAAATGTGAAGTCTGAGACTAAGAAAGTGGGCATTTGAATGTCTGCTAACTGCACTTTATAGATGTTCTTCATTAAGTCTTTGTTACATTAGCTGTTATATATAGGAAGTATCCTGCCAAAAATGTCATATTTCCATCTAGTCTACAAAGCTTCAGGATCCTTCCTGACATGATGTACAGCCACTCATAGCATGAGAAATTTGTGCTAGTTTTAGCGGGACGTATGGATATGCCAAAACAGAGAGCTTTCTTGCCATTAGTCCACATAGGCAGACTCTTGTCACCTTTGCTTCTAGGGTAATCAGGCAGTCAGCTTCAGTACTTTGTCTTCGAGTAGATAAGTAACCCACTGGGTACCCCTCCTTTTTTTTTTTTTTATAAGATTTTTCTCATAATTGTTTCTTACATCTATCAGAAAAAGAAAGGACAGTCATGGGCACTAAACTGCATATAAAGACTCCCACTCTCCATTTTTCAATTTGGGTACTAAATATGACATTGGGTCATGTTCATTTTGCCAGTTGTTTACGTACTCCAGAATCCTTTTGGAATAGACTAAACCATCTTTCTACCTTCCTTGAAAACAGACATCTTCAGGACTTTGTGCGAGTGGCCTTCTTCTTCTTTTGGCTGCTCCCGTCAGGGGTCGACACAGCAGATCAACTGTTTCCATTTCTTCCTGTCCTCTGCATTTTGCTCTGTCACACCAACCATCTACATGTCCTCTCTCACCACATCCATAAACCTTATCTTAGGCCTTCCTCTTTTCCTGTTACCTGGCAGCTTCATCCATAGCATCTTTTTCCCAATGTACACTGCATCCCTCCTCAGTATGTGTCCAAACCAACGTAATCTCTGGCTTTGTCTCCAAACCTTCCAGCCTGGGCTGACCCTCTAATATACTTATTCCTAATCCTGTCCATCCTTGTCACACCCAGTGCAAATCTTAACATCTTCAACTCTGCCACTTCAAGCTCTGACTCCTGCCTTTTTGTCAGTGCCAGTATCTCCAACCCATATAACATAGCTGGTCTCACTACCCTCTTGTAGACCTTCCCTTTCACTCTTACTGGTGCTCGTCTGTCACAAATCACTCCTGACACTCTTCTTCACCCACTCCATCCTGCCTGTGCTCTCTTCTTCACCTCTCTTCCACGCTCACCATTACTCTGAAGTGTTGATCCCAAGTATTTAAACTCATACACCTTCGCCACCTCTACTCCCTGCATCCTCACCATTCTTCTATCCTCCCTCTCATTCAAGCACATATATTCTGTCTTAGTCCTGCTGACCTTCATTCCTCTTCTCTCTAGAGCATATCTCCACCTCTCCAGGGTCTCCTCCACCTGTTCTCTACTCTCACTACAGATCACAATGTCATCTACAAACATCATAGTCCACGGGGGCTCCTGTCTGATCTCGTCTGTCAACCTGTCTATCACCATTACAAATAAGAAAGGGCTCAGAAATGAACCTTGATGTAATCCCACCTCCACCTTAAAAGCATCCGTCACTCCCATCGCAGACCTCACCGCTGTCACACTACCCTCGTACATATCCTGTACCACTCTTACATACTTCTCTGACACTCCCGACTTCCTCATACAATACCACAACTCCTCTCTAGGCACCCTGTCATATTTATTTTTTATTTATTTTATTTTACATTTGTTGACCGGGCTAGTCTAACTGGATATATTTCCATTTTCAGTAGAGGCCCGGGGAGAAAAGCTCCAACATAGTATAAACAGTATTATGCAATTATATAACAAAAACAAGTACAAGTACAAAAAACAAAATAATAAGAGGTATATACAATCAAAAGAAGGCATACTCAAAGTAAAAATACAAGTAGGTCAATAATATAACAGTTGTGAGATTGTTTGATAAGCGAGATACACTATAGTTCATTGTTGGTTAACATAAACACTTGTGGTTATAAGTTTTCGGAGACCAGATAGTAGCATACAGAGGGGTATATAGAATGAGATGTAGAACCATAGGCAGTAAAAAGAAAAAAAGGAAAGGTGGTTAATTAATTAATTAATTAATTAATTAATTAATTAATTAATTATCAGGGTTAGTGCAGGGACATAACCAGTGTGATTTTAGGTGAATTTTGAGTTTTTGCTTAGAGTGACAGTGATGGAAGTAGAGTTAGATTAGTAGGTAGAAGGTTCCAGTGTTTCCCAACAGTATTGGAGAAAATGCTGTCGCCTGACAAGTTATTGGACTTACTTATACTAGCAAGTAATTTACCTGAAGAGCGTAGAGAAATCAGATTATTATAAGGGGTAATGAGGTTAGCGAGAATTGGAGTATTATTAGGTTGGTAAAAGATTTTGTGAGCAATGGTGAGTTGGGAAAAAGTTAGCATGTTAGGGAGTTCAAGCCAGTCAAGCTGCTTAAGATTCAGACAGTGGTGTGTTTGAAATGCATTGCCAGTGGCAAACCTGGCAATATTGTTATAGGAGTTAGATAGTTTGAGAAGATTATTTTTTTAGATTAGTATAAATAGGAGAAGCATAGAGAAGAGTTGAGATTAAGTGAGAGTGGGCAATGGTGGTTCTAGCTAGAGGAGTTAGGAAGGGTTTGATTCTGTATAAGGAGCCAATTTTTCTGTTCACTGCTTGAATGGTGTTATTTATATGCATATCAAAGTTAAGGTTGTTATCAATTGTGGCTCCTAATAGTTTGGTAGTTTGTTCGGGAGAGATAAGGGTACCGTTGTTAGATATAATAGAGAAATCAATAGGAGAGGACCTACTGGTGGGTGCAAAGAGTAGAAGCTTGTTTTTTTTGGCATTCAAAAGAAGGCAGCATTTTAGGAACCAGTCTTCTACTAAGTTAAATACTTTTTGAGTTAGAGTAGTTCAGATGTGGAGTTAGCAGAACATATAAGTGTGGAATCATCGGCATATTGAATGCAGGTAGCTTCAGGGACTGCTATGTGAAGGTTGTTGATGAATAAAGAAAAGAGAAGAGGTCCTAAAATGGAGCCCTGGGGGACTCCAAGTGTGACTGGTAGGAGGGATGATAGTTTATTTTCCCAGAGAACTGCCTGTTGCCTATTGTTAAGGTAAGACTTGAACCATTGTATAACCGGGGGATCTAGAGCAAGAAGTTCAAGAGTATTTATAAGTAGGGGATGATTAACCATATCAAAAGCCTTTGAAAGCTCGATGAAGAGAGCAGAAGAGAGGATGTTGTTATTACGGTTCTTATTAATGGTGTCAGTGAAAGATAGTAGAGCACTGGTAGTGCTATGAAATGGCCTAAAGCCATGCTGGCATGTAGCCAGAATATTGTGTTTAGTTAGGTGGTTGAGTAACTGATGGTGAATGCATTTTTCCATGACTTTAGCTAAGGGTGATAGGAGAGCTATTGGTCTGTAATTAGAGTAGTCGTTGGATTTACCACCTTTATGTAGGGGATGATGTGGGAGATTTTCCAGATGTCTGGAATGATGCCTTCATTAATGGTTCTATTGAGTAGGATGGATATGGGAAAGGCAATAACTTTCGCTGCTATTTGCAAATACTCAGAAGGTAACTGGTCAGCTGAAGGAGTACAAGGCTTAAGCTTTAGTAGGATTTTGTAGATGAAAGTTGTTGAAATAGGATGAAATCTAAAAGTTGGTAGAGATCCAGCTGTAGAAGAAGGGAGCCTCATGTTATCAGTGGAAAGCTGACTAGCTAGGGACTGTATGGTCTCTGTGAAATAGGTGTTGAAGTTGGCTATTTGAAGTGGATTGTTATGATCAGCATCATGAGGGGAATGGTGTGCTAGACTGACCATGTTTAAGGAGTCTATTGATGTTAGTCCAAAATTTCTGAGGCTGCTTGTGGTGTGTTTGTTTTAGCTTACTATAGTAGTTCTTTTTGTCAGAGAGTATAGCCTTTTTAGTTATGTTTCTCAGATGTCTAAAGGTTTGTCTTTCAGGGGAGGTTCTGTTAGTTCTCCAATTGTGCCAAGCTTTATTTCTAAGTAGTATTTTTTGTCTAGTCTCTTTTGTTAGCCAGGGGGCTGGTTTGGATTTTATTCTAATAGATCGTTTGGGTGCATGCTCATCTAGGATTGCAAGAAATTTAGAGTTAAAATATTTGACAGCTTCATCTAGTGGGAGTATTTTTACAGGTTTCCAGTCACAAGCTTTGAGTTCATTTTGGAAGAGTACAGGGTTAAAGTGTTTCTTTGTTTGTGTTATCCTATAGGCTGGAGTGATAGAGATATCATTCTTTTGTCTTATTATATAAGTTAGCATATGATCACTTAGATCATCTGGTAAGGTACCTACATTATAAGTATGTGGGTCTTTATTTATAAGTATCCAGTCTAAGGTGCTCTCTTTTTTGGTTGGTTTGTTGATTCTGGTCATTAAGTTGATAGTTTGAATAAAACCATGGAGATTAATATGTGTGGAAGGGTTAGTGGTATTAATGGTTTTCCAGTCAGTGTTAAAGTCACCTAGTACTATTGTTTCTTGAGGGTAAGTTGAGGACACCCAGCTAAGAATATCTTCTATTATAGTGTTGTTATTACCAGGGGGTAGGTAGATACAGATCACATAGAGGGATTTGTTTGGGTTGATTTGCAGTTTGGAGATTAGGACTTCAGCCTTATTGTGCAAGGGTGGGTTTTCAGTTATAGAGGAGATCTGTAGTCCATTTTTGTAGAGGAGTGTGACTCCCCCGCCCTTACGTTTTAAGCGGTCTTGTCTCAATATGTTATAGCCAGGAGGGATAATTTCATTATCCTTAGTTCCTGGTTTTAACCATGTTTCTGTAAGGCAGAAAATGTCAAAGGAGTGAGTTTCAAGGAGAGCATGAATGTGGGCAATTTTGTTATTGATACTGCGGGTATTGAGATGTGCTATAAGTAGAGAGTTGGAGAGTTTGCTTAAGGTAGGCGGGTTTAGGTAAGATGTGCAGTGGATATTTATTGTAGCTTCTATGGTAGGGCCTGGATTAGGGTGTATGTCACCATCCCTTAAGATAAGGCTTAGTGGTTTAAATATGGGGTAGTGTGAATAGTTTATTAGGAGTTTCCATTTCTTTGTAATCAGGTTGTTAAGCTTTATGTGTGTGCATCGATGGTATTGAGGTGACATATAACAGGGCATGGAAATGATGTTAAAGTGTTTATGGGAGTGGAAGATACCAACAGTGGTTGTTTGTCTTGGAGGGAGGTTGTAGAGGAACAGATTGGATTTTTCAAAACGGGTTAGGAGATAGGCTGAGGTCAGGACAGGTAAGAATATAGTTAGGAGTGTTAAGTTGGTTATGAGGACTTCTATTGTAGTTTGCATGTTGATAAACTGCAAATATACAAAAACTGAGGAGGTTTGGTGGGATAAAGTAATGAAGGAGAGGTAGGAGTGGGAGAGACTTATGTAGAGAAAGGAGTGATGCTATTTGGGAAAACAGCTCTAGAAGTGGAGAGTACTAGTGAAAGAATTAGAGGAGGAGGGTGTGGCTAGGTGGAGTAAATTGATTGGGTGGATAATAGGCAGGATGAGTGAGGGGTGTGGTTTAGGAAGTATAAGATTAAGACTACTGGGGGTGGGTGGAATTTGGGGGTAGGGTAGGGGAGCGGAGTGAGCCCGTAGGGCGCACGGAGCGGGCAGACACAATCGAAGGAGAAGCTGGAAAGGAGACTATCAGAAATGCAGGAAACTATGGGTAAGTGAGGTAGTGCCAGAGTAGGGAAGGTTTAGAATGCTATAGGATTCCAATCGAATAAGAAATAGGGGCGGGTAAAATACTGTTAAGCAGTAGGTGAATGAGAGGAGAAGCAGAATCAAGAACTAAGAAGGTATAGTACAGTTGCAGGGGTAAAATCGGGAGAGAGGCAGTGAGTGCTGGATAGGATGAGAATAAAGGAAGATAAGAAGAGATGTACTGAAATTGCAGAGGTTGGACAGAGAGAGAGAGTAAGAAGCAGTGAATAAGGGAGTAGGATAAGGGTGCCACCTAGTGGACAACACTAGTACTGAGGAAGGTGTTTGGGAGAGCTAGCTAGTCATGAGCTATGGAAGATCTAATGCTAAGAGAGTAGGTTACTGTAAGTGAGGAGGTGGATTGTCTGTTGGGTAGCTGGAAAAGGGGGGGGGGTAAGGCTGCTGGTTACTCAAACCCAAGATCACATATGCTTTCTCTAAATCCACAAAGACACAATGCAACTCCTTCTGACATTCTCTGTACTTCTCCAGCAACACAAAGCAAACATCACATCTGTAGTGCTCTTTCCTGGCATGAAACCATACTACTGATCACTAATTATCACCTCCCTTCTTAACCTAGCTTCCACTACTCTTTCCCATAACTTCATGCTGTGACTGATCAGTTTAATCCATCTGTAGTTACTACAGCTCTGCACATCACCCTTATTCTTAAAAATCTGTACCAAATCACTTTTTCTCCATTCCTCAGGCATCCTCTCACTTTCCAAGATTTCATTAAACAATCTAGTTAAAAACTCCACTGCCATTTCATCTAAACACCTCCATGCTTCCACAGGTATGTCATCTGGACCAACAGCCTTTCCGTTCTTCATCCTCTTCATAGCTATCCTTACTTCCTCCTTGCTAATCCACTGCACTTCATGATTCACTATCCGCACATCATCCAACCTTCTCTCCCTCTCATTCTCTTCATTCATCAGCCTCTCAAAGTACTCTTTCCATCTTCTCAACACACTCTCCTTGCTTGTGAGTACATTTCCCTCATTATCCTTTATCACCCTTGCCTGCTGCATATCTTTCCTAGCTTGGTCCCTCTGTCTAGCCAATCGGTACAGGTCCTTTTCTCCCTCCTTAGTGTCAAACCTTTTATGCAACTCGCCATACGCCTTATCCTTAGCCTTCACCACCTCTCTTTTTGCCATGCACCTCATCTCCTTATACTCTTGTCTACTTTCTTCATCTCTCTGACAATCCCACTTCTTCTTCGCCAACCTCTTTCTCTGTATACTCTCCTGTACTTCTTCATTCCACCACCAGGTCTCCTTGTCCTCCTTCCAGAAGTCACACCAAGCATCTTTCTAGCCATCTCTCTTAGTAGCTCTGCTGTTATTCGGTAACTCTTCACTGCCACCCAGTGCCTGTCTTAACTCTTCCCTGAGCATCACCTCACAATTACCATTTTTTCAATTTCCACCATTTGATCCTTG
This sequence comes from Protopterus annectens, assembly GCF_019279795.1. Lineage (NCBI taxonomy): Eukaryota > Metazoa > Chordata > Ceratodontiformes > Protopteridae > Protopterus > Protopterus annectens. Next base: position 181,290,333 of record NC_056751.1, read on the forward strand.
GTGCTGCCCTCACACTCATCCTCCTCTTCTTGATCACCATTGTCATCCTACAAACCACCATCCTATGCTGCCTAACTACACTTTCCCCTGCCACCACTTTACAGTCTCCTTCAGACTGGCCCTTCTACATAAGATATAATCCACCTGTGTGCATCTTCCTCCACTCTTGTATGTCACCCTATGCTCCTCCCTCTTGTTAAAATACGTATTCAACACAGCCATGTCCATCCTTTTTGCAAAATCCACTACCATCTGACCTTCTGCATTCCTTTGCTTAACACCATACCTACCCATCACTTCCTCATCCCCTCTGTTCCCCTCACCAACATGCCCATTGAAATCTGCTCCAATCACCAGTCTCTCACCCTTGGGTACAGTCATCACCACTTCATCCAACTCACTCCAAAATTTTTCTTTCTCATCTGTCACACACCCAACTTGTGGAACTTATGCACTAACAACATTCATCATTACACCATCAATGTCCAGCTTCATAAACATCACTCTATCCGACACTCTTTTCACCTCCAAAGCACTCTTAGCATACTGTTCCTTCAGGATAATGCCTATGCCATTTCTCCTCCCATATACACCATGATAAAACAATTTGAACCCTCCTCCAATACACCTAGCCTTGCTCCCCTTCCATCTGATCTCTTGCACACACAATATACCAACCTTCCTTCAGTCTATCATATCAGCTAGCTCTCTCCCTATACCAGTCATACTGCCAGCATTCAAAGTTCCGACCCTCACTGTCACAGTTCTAGCCTTTACCTGCTTTCGGCCATGCCTTCTGCCTCTTCTCCTCCTTCGGCCAACAGTAGCTCAATTTCCGCCAGCACCCTGTTGGCCAATAGTACTGGTGGCAGTCGTTGTTAACCCGGGCCTCAACCGATCCAGTATGTATATTTGTACTTTTGTCTGCATGTATGATTTGGCAAAATTTTACATCGGATGCCCTTCCTGACGCAACCCTCCCCATTTATCCGGGCTTGGGACCGGCACAAAGAAATGCACTGGCTTGTGCATCCCCAGTGGCTGGGTGTGAGTGGCCTTAACTCTCCAAAATATCTTATCTTATGGTGGACATTCACCCACAGAAAAAGTTCAGAGCAGAAGTGGGTGATGATAACTTTATGTCTGCCTCACTTGTATGGTCTGCGGCTGACAGCCCCAACAAGGTGCATTTGCAACTGCCAGATCACCACACTTCTTCTCTTGGGTCCTTTCTTCAGAGGCCACTATGGCTCAGGACTTTTTGTCTGGCAGAGTCAGCTGGGAAGGGAGAACCGAGGATTATTTTATCTGAGGATGAAGGATATATCCACCAGGTTTTTCTGAGGGAAAATATTTGAGGTTCGCTAATGGAGGTCAGTCCTGTGGCTTTAGTACCAAAGACCATATGTTTGGATAATCTCAAGAAGCACAAGCAGATAACAAGCATATGTCCTTTCTTCTCAGATAGGGAACAAGGAGGATTGATATAATTTTCCTTGGTGGCTGTTTAAAGCTGTTCTGTCCTTTCAGTTCTCTTTCTCTGCTTTTTCCATTTCGTCACCTTTACAAAAATCCCTCTGTTGACCCTTCTGTCATTTCTTTGGATGAAGACAAATGTCCAATAAATTTATGATTTTCTAATACAGTTCTTAATGGTAAAGACAGTAGAGCACTTAACATGCATAAGAAAAAGGTGGGTTCCCTTCAGAATCTCGAAATCCTAAAGCCTCGAAATTGATATGGTCGAGACCATATGATCAAAAGTTTTAGAATGTCGAAATTCTGAACAGAGTTATGCATACAGCATGGAATGGGAGATTTCCCTTTTCCTCGGTGTAGTGCGATTTCGGAGTTGGTATGTTTAAGTAGCGGGGGTGTGGGGGTGTGCAGGAAGGCTTGCCCTCCCCCCGCAGAAACGTTTAAATTGTTTGTTTTTTTTATTTTGGATTTGTTTTGGAATTTCATTATTCTGAAACATCTATCATATGATCTTGATCATATGACATTCGATGTTTCGGAATTTCGAGATTCTGAAGTGAATCCGAAAAAGGTATATATCACTTCTACATTAGCCTTTAGAGGTGTTAATTGCCAAGCTCATGTGTCCAAATTTATTTTATCTATTTGGACTAATATGGGATAAGCCTTAGCTACTCTATCAAATTCTGATTGAAATTTTGCATTATGGCTATACTTAACTCTGCATCTTAGGTGATTGAGCACACAATGTGGCAGTGTTGCAGTGTATGTTGTCTCCAGGGCATCTACTACTAGGACATTTATTAGAAGACGTGCTTGGATTTGACTTCAGACCATTCTAGAGGATGTAAAAGTTCAACTCTTAAATGTCTCTCAGGATAAGGACTTCTTATTGTACAATTCCTGTGGTGAAGTACATAAAACATTAGGGGAAAAAAAGTAATCTTAGCCATGGGGTTAAAAGGTAATCTTAGGCATTTTATTAAGCAGTTATCCTTATCTACTGTTACCAAATTTTACTGGAATTATACTTCCAATCCAGGCTCATTCTTTTCATAAACCCATCAAATCAGGTCATTAGAAATCTGGGATACAACAGTGCAAAAAGATATGGTAAGCTGACTCGTAAAGAAGGCCAATGGTTCTCATGAGTCTACCTCTCAAAGGAAAAACTTCTGATTCTCCCTGCCTCCCTTTTCCTCCTTTCCTTTCCCTTGCTGACATTTCTAAAAAAAAATTGCAGGTAATCTTTCTGTATGCCTTCCAGCATGGCAGTCAATGACAACAGACTCTTTGGCACTAAGCATTATAAAGCATGGATACACACTCCAGTGGATATTCTCTCCCATATAATCAGGGATTCCTCAACTCTCCAAAAGACCTGCTCCATCTCATACCTGAAGTCATTGCAGAATGACTTTGTCATGGGGTTCTAGAAATAGTCACTTCAGAGCAGAGGGGACAAGGTTTTTATTCAAGACTTTTCTGGGTTCCAAGGAAAGTAGGTACTTGGGCATCCATTGCAGATCTGTCTAACTCTAAGCTAAATGCTTCTGTTAATTCTAAAAGTCATAATGCTGACATTTCAACCTGTCTTTTCCCCTTCTTTCCCCGCAAACCTTTTTTTAGTCACATTAGACCTAAAGGATTCTTATCTACTTATTCCCATTCACAAAAATCACACATTTTTTAAGGTTCTGTGCCTTTGGATTATATTATCAATTTACTTCTTTCCCCTTTGGTATTTCTACTGTCCAAGAGTCTTCAATAAATACCTTGCTCCAGTGATAACCGTTGCAGGCTTCATGGCATATGCATTTTCCCATATCTAGATGAAACACCTTATATCAGACTCACAACCAGTTAAGATTCTCTAGCAGTCATCGTATATATCATGAATTTTGTCAGTCACTCTGAATATGAAAAAGTCATCCATTGTTTCAACTCATGGGTTAGTATTTCTGGGATGCCTTCTAGACATCTCTCTGATGACAGCAATTCTTTCTTGAGAGAAAATGCAAACTTATTATCAGCACTTAAGCAGTTTTTCCTCTTCAGACAACATCCACTGCTAAAGAATTTCTGAGAGTTCTAGGTTTCATGGCCTCCTCTAGCTTTTTGATTTCACTTGCCAGACTTCACAAGAGAAAGATCCAATGGTATCTCAAATCATTTTGTGCCCATCACTCTCATCGTTTCGTTTTCTATTCCAGGTCTCAATTTTTGTGAAGAAGGAACTGCTCTGATTGTAGTTCAGTGTATACTGTTATGTTTAATAAAGATGTTACTACAAAAAAAAAAAAAAAAAGCAAAAACTTTGGTGGGCTAGTCATGTGCTATGCAATCCAGGGGTCCTTTTCTCTCCTCCCAACTCCTCTCGTACAGTGGCCATAGATGCCTCAGACTTTGGCTGAGGCACTGTTTTATAGGGTATCATGATGCAGGGAAATTGAAAACCAGAGCATCGCCATAAGCACAACTTGAAAGAAATCATGGCCATGATAAATGCCTTAACACCCATGAATTAACTCTGCCTTCCAGGAACTCCTTTAGTTGTGACAAACACCATCACTGTTATATGGTATCTAAACAAGACTATTCTGCCTTTGCAGGTTGGTCATGATTACCTGTGACTTATCATCCTGGCACATTTTATTTCTCCAGGCTACTTACTTCTTATCAGAGCAGAGCACAATAGCAGATTGTCTGAGGAGATCCAAGATAGACCCTCACAAGTGCATGCTATACCAAGAGATCCTCCTGCAGATAGTCCACCAGGAGAACCTCCCCAAAAAGATTTGTGTGCATATAGTCCAAACAGGCAGTTCAAACTCACCTTTTCTGGAAGACAGATGCCTTCTTGTTGTTGTGATTCAGGATGCTTCTTTATGCCTTTCTCCCCTTTCCTCTTATTCCTAAAGATCAGAAAGGACTTACCAAGGATGTTACAGTTGTCTGACTTTTGGTTCAGACAACACACTGGGCTTCCATTCACATACAGTTTGGCCAGGGGGTAATTGCCAAAAGATTTCTCACAGAGTTGACTTACAGGACAAGGGATCTCTGACTCACCCATTGTTCAAAATCTCAATTTAATTGCATGGATGATGAGCTTTTTTTTTCTCAAAATGTATTTTTTATTTTTCAAATACTGTTGAGTAAATTCCATAGTATTTGTATATAACATCTTAAATAACTATGTACCCTATTTACCTCAGCCTGAGACTATAACAGAGCTCAATATAGACAATTACTTTATAACAATCCAGTTATTAGAGTGTATCTGTTTAGTTATTGTAAAGTGTCAATCAATGATAAGACTTTTTTCCATGGATTGTTAAATGGTTTAGGATGAATCCTTAATTCTTTAATTTTAATTTCCAACAATGCTGTGGTCTTCATTAGGTTATAGAAGTCTTCCATAGTATTGTGTTTGTATTCCATCTTCTTGTTATACACTTCCTTGAGATTGCAAGTATTGTCCAAACTAGATATATATTTGACTTATTCGAATGAGGACCTTCATACACATTTAATAATACTAGAGCTTTAGATAAGTTAAACAATTCATTAAATAAAGCTTGTAAAAATATTTTTAATACCATTCTAAAATGGCTTAATTTTAACACAGTCGAGAAAAATGTGATTCCAGTCTGCATTTTGTATTTGCTCACATCTCCAACATATTCCCTTTGTGGAAGAATTAATTTTGGTAATTCTGTCCAGAGTTAAGAATGCTCTGTGCAAACATTTCCAATTAAAAACTTTCCAGTATTGTGTAAAGGATGTATGTTTTATTGATAATAAAATATTTGATTTAATTTCTTCAGTTAGCTGTAATGAGTGCCCTTTTGTTATAGAATTCCAATATGAGGATTTGGGTATTGTTTTATAATTTATCAATGTCTTGTAAAATTTCAAAATACTATTTCCCATGTCATAATCATTATATATGATTTCATATAGGTATTTCATAAGTTTAAGTATTTCTTTAAATGAAGAATTACTAATTATTCTACATAAATCTTGCGAGTATGTCAGAATTCTTTGATAGTTAGCCAATCTTGTTGTGTAATTTTGTATGTCGTTTCTATTGTTTGCATATACAGAACTTTTAGTTCTTTGATGCATTGAAACTAACAAACAAATCCTTTCTGTTCCCAGGAATTAATTATTTCTCTGTATATTTATGTGGATAGCTCTTTGTAACTATGAATGGTGTTAAAAGATCAAACCAGATTTTTAAATCTATATTTGCATTAATAATTTTCCTCAGTGTAATAATCATACGGGTTTTAGAGGGCTTAATTATGTTATATACTAATACATAATATGTGCCATGGCAAATTGTTTTTAGCTGTTATTTGAATTTTTTTTTTTTGTAAATCAAATTCGTGTATTGATATTACAGTTAGTAATTCTTTCCGGTTTGCAGAATAATTTGGACTTGTCCAATCTGAGATTGTTTTAGATATTGATGCTTTTATATATGTTTCTATATCAGGAAAGTTTAATCCTCCCTGTTTCCATGGTCTGATATGATGTATTAAAGCTATTTTTTTTCTTTTGGGAAACCATAAAAAATTTATTAAGCATGAGTTTATTTCTTTGAGTATATTCCTTTCTGGTAACAGTTGTATTGCCAAAGCCATATATAGAATCTTGGGTAGTAAAACCATTTTATTAACTGTAGTTTATCTTCAAATGTTAGTATTATTTTGTTTCACTTTTCCACAGAGATTTTAATTGTATCGATGATATTATTGTAGTTTTTTGATACTAATTCATTATTATCCTTGCATAACTCAATTCCTAAATATTTTAAGGTAGATTTTTGTTTCCCTATAATGTGATTCCCCTTCATCTGCAATTCTTTTTTTTTATTTAAAAATACAAATTTTTATTTTGATTTATTGAAATGGAGTCCTGAAGTCCTGTAAAATGTGTCAATTAAAATATCTAATTCTTCTAATGTCTCTTTTGTATTGGATAATGTTAATAATATCTGATCAGCAAAAGCATTACTTTAGAATTGTATTGTTCATAAACATCTACTCCTTTGATTTTTGTATTGTTACGTTTTGAATCTGCCAATATTTCAATAGCCAAAGCAGATAGAATCAGTGACATGGGACATCCTTGTTTAGTACCTTTTGTTATATGTATAGATTCAGAGGTGAAATGACCTTGCTTAACATTTGCTAAATTATTTGTATATATATATTCTTTAGTAGATGAACAAAGGAAGGAGAAAATTCAAATAACACCAGAATTTTGAATAAATAGTCCCGATTTAGGGAATCAAAGGCTTTCTCTATATCTAAGCCAATTATGAGTGTTTATTTTATTTATTAATATAATCTATAAGAGAAATGATCCTTTTAATATTGTCATGTGTGTATATGATATATAAATCCAGTTTGATCATTGTTTATTGATGTTCATCGTGTTTCACTGTTGCAGTCATGACTGTAGGGTTCTCCCCTGCCGGCAGGCAGCCCTCGGTCGGCCAGAATCCCAAAGTCTGGGTCCGGCGTCGGCTGTTCATCCATGCTCCCTGACGTCAGAGTGCCAGGAGTACAAAGCTGACAGCCGACGCCATCTTCTCCAGTCTTTCTTGCTGTGCGGTGATAACAGTTCGCAAGTGCCGGTCGGCTGACTCCTGACGAATTTTTCTGATATTCTTCGGTCCGAAGACTTTCTTCTCCACTCAAAGCTAAGTACCCCGTTGGAAACTTTTTCTTGCTCCATCCGATGTCAGAAAAAGTTAATAATTGCATTTCATGTGGGAAGCAAATACCTCATAAGGATTTTCATTCTTACTGTATTCCTTGCTTAGGCCCTGACCATGACGTAGCTAGTTGTCGGTTTTGTGCTAGATTCAATCAACGTACAATTAAACGAAGGTATGATTTTGCTTTTCATTACTTCGGTAGGCGCTTTAACTACAAAATGTCGTCGGATACAGTACCGGCTACCGGAGTTCACAAACGTCGCAAGGATAAAGACAGGCCACCGAGGTCCAAATCTGATGATAGTGCACAAGCGGAGCCAGCTTCAGGTTTGGCCGTCGTCAGTGAGGCGCTTTTGCAGCCCCTGTCGTCAGCCATTTCAGAACCGATGGCCGAAACGGACTCTCATAAGGAGCCAACCAGGCCTTTAAATATTTCTGTTGCTGGACCTTCGGACAATGCTCCTTCGGATGGGTCCGGAGCTGCTGTGCAGGTACCGGCTTCCGAAGGGGTTTTCAGGCCTACTCAGCTACTAGTAAAGGCAAAGCCAAAGACAAAGGCAAAGACTCCTTCTAAATCAAAGACTTCAACACAGGCCACTTCTGAACTGGCTCCCAAGTCACAGAAACAGTTACTCAAGATGGCGGAGGATTTACTTACTATGATTAGGGGTTCTCATCCCCCTCCAGACAAAAGGCCAAGGCAGGATGTTTATTATGATTCCTCTGATCAGGCTTCTGTTTCCTCAGTTTCTTCTTCTGATTAGGAATATTCTTTCCCTCCTTATGAGGATTCTGATGCTGAAGAATCCATTCCTTCAGCTTCTCCCCCTGAGGATTTCTCTTTGGGGAAACTTTGCATGAAATGAGGGAACATTTCCACTGGGAAGGACAGGAGTATTCGGAATCCAAGAAAAGACTGAGGGATTTTCTTCTTCTTCCCCAACATAGACCCCTGGCTATTCCTCCTGTTTTGGATATTGTGGATGATGCCTTTTCGGAGGCTAACTTAACCCCTGACTCTTTTCCTCCTGCTCCTGTTAAGCCTGATAGATATTACAGGGTTCCTGATTCCCATCAGTTTTTATACAAGAACCCTTCTGCTGACCCTGAAACCATTTCTCAGGGTCCTAAGGGAGTTAAGGCAGCTTCTGCCAAAAATCCCATTCCTACTGAAAAGGATTCTCGATCGTTGGAAAGATGGGGCAAAAAGGTGTACACTTCTGCTACTTTGTCCATTAGGGCTTTAAACTGTCAGTTTCATATGTTTAAATACCAGCAATTTCTCTTGTCTGTCTTAAAACAAAAGCTTACTTCCATTTCTGCCTGTGCAGATGATAAGGAATTACATGACTTATTGCATGCCACTGAACAGATTGGGAAGCATGGTTTACACTGTGGATTTGATGCCTTGGAGGCTTCTTGTAGGGCTGCGGCCTCTGGCACAGTCATTAGAAGGCATGCATGGTTAAAGGAACAAAATTTACCTGAACAAGTAAAGGCTAAATTATTGGATGCTCCTGTTCAGCATAATGTTTTGTTTGGATCAAAAGCTGAAGAGGTGATTAAAAAGATGGAGGATAAGGCGAAATCCATGCAAACAGTTAAAGATTTCTTACAAGTACAGCCACCTAGATTTAGTAGGAATTGGCCTTCAAAAAATTGGTCCTTTCCCACTTCAGACAGGCCTCAGAGGGGTAGATATAGACGCTCCTGAGGGAGGCCTCAAACACAAGCTGCTTATAGACCAAGACAGTGGACTGCTTCCACCCCTAGGGGAGGAGAGGACAGGTCACAATCTCAAAGGAAACAAACTCAATGACTCCTCTGTTGGGCTACAGGAACTTCTTGCCTGGAAGCCCCTCTCGGAGGTAAACTCTCTTTTTATCAAAATTGGACTCAAATAACCCAAGACAAGTGGGTTTTGGATGTGGTTTTAAGAGGTTACAAATTCCATTTTCATACCTTGCCAAGGCCAAACGGATGGCCAGACCTTCCAAAACATCAATGGATGGAGGCCTTAAACCAGGTGGAAGCTCTTTTGGCTATGAATGCCATAGAGCTGGTTCCACTTTCAGAGATGGGAAAAGGTTTTTACTCAAGGCTCTTTCTAGTCCCAAGGAAGCAAAACTCATGGAGACCCATTCTGGATCTGTCGGTCTTGAACACCTTTCTAGAGATTCCAAAATTCAAGATGCTTACTCTACAGCAGCTACTTCCAATGCTGTCCAAAGATGCATGGTTGGTAACTTTGGATTTAAAGGAGGCATATTTACACATTCCCATCAGGCAGGATCGCAGAAAATACCTCAGGTTCAAGGCCGGATTGAGGCACTTTCAATTCTGCGCTGCCCTTTGGATTGTCTACTGCGCCCAGGGTCTTCACCAAATGCCTGGCTCCAGTAGTAGCTTACTGCAGACTCAAGGGAATTCAAATTTATCCTTATCTGGACGATTGTCTAATTCAGGCAGACAGCAAGGATGTCTTACTCCAGCATCTAGAATTTGTACAGAACCTCCTCAAGTTCCTGGGATTCTCTGTAAACATAAAAAAGTCAAATTTGACACCATCACAACAGATAACTTTTCTGGGTGCACTTCTAAACACCACAGCCCAGATGGCATTTCTGACATCCGAAAAACAATTACAGCTGGCTTCAACTTTCAGAACATTGGCAACTCTAACTCAACTATCTGCAAGGAAATTCCTGCAGGGTTTGGGTTACATGGCCTCCTGCATCCTTCTCATACCATATGCAAGACTACACATGAGGAAAATACAATGGTACCTAAAAAGTGTATAGTCTCAGCATTGCCACAGTTTAGACATACTGATCTCCATCCTTCCTTGCCTTCAAAAGGAATTTCTTTGGTGGTCCAGGGCATGTGCTCTAAACAAAGGGGAAACCCTTCCGTCTGCCTCCTGCCACTCAGATTCTAACCACGGGCGCCTCGGATTATGCTTGGGGAGCCCATTTTCAGGGCAATTGGGCCTTTGGACAAAGGATCAGAAGCACTTGCATATCAATTTAAAGGAAATGTTAGCCATTCAGAAAGCTCTATTGGCCTTCAGGAATCTTTTACAACCAGGACAACTGCTAATATGGACAGACAACACCACAGTTATGTGGTACATAAACAATCAAGGGGGATCTCATTCCTACCCCCTTTGCAGACTAGCCATGGATCTATGGAACACAGCTCTAGCTTGCAATCTGGATCTTCAAGCTCAGTTTCTACCAGGGAAACAAAACTTCCTGGCAGACAGTCTGAGCAGAAACCTTCCGGATCCACACGAGTGGATGCTGGACACCAAAATATTCAGGATGATAACAGCAGTCTGGGGATGTCCTCACATAGACCTCTTTGCATCCCATCTCAATCATCAACTACAGAATTTTTGCACTGGACTTATCACAGAGAAGCTTGGAAAGTGGACGCCCTGTCATTCAGTTGGAGGAACCTCTCGGGATATGCCTTTCCGCCTCTTCCTCTTCTTCCACGGGTTGTATTGAAGATAAAACAGGACAAGCCCAAGATGATAATCTTGCTGGCTCCAAATTGGCCTCGGCAGTTTTGGTATCCAACTCTAAAAAACCTATGCCTGGAGCCCCCTTGGGTTTTACCTCAGTCTCCGAACCTTCTGTCCCAACATCAGGGTCAGGTTCTACACTCTCATGTCAGAACTCTCAGCCTGGCGGCCTGGTTAATCCGGGGCCTTTGATTTCTTCTTTACTGCCCAAGCAGGTTATGGATGTCATTTTAGAAGCCAGACGTCCTAGCACTAGAAAATCTTATGCAGGAAAATGGAAAATATTTTGTTCCTGGATGCAGGCTCAGGATTCTGATCCTCTTCTTCCTAACATTACTTTAATTTTACTTTACTTGACAGATCTCTTACATAAGGGTCTCTCTTTCTCTTCCATTAAGATACATGCCTCTACTATTTCTGCTCATTATAATACAGACCCTCCCATCTTTTCCCACCAGCTCATGAGACAGTTTCTCAGAGGAGCTAAGAACTTAAGACCTCCTAGATCTCCTCCCATTCCTGCTTGGGATCTCAACTATGTTTTGGAAAAACTAACCTTGCCTCCTTTTGAGCCTGCTGCCTCTTCTGACATCAAGTTTTTATCTTGAAAGACAGCTATCCTGTTAGCCTTAACCTCTGCCAGGAGAGTTTCAGAGTTACAAGCTCTTATGGCTGTGGAACCTTATATTATTTTTCATCAAGACAGGGTATCTTTGAGGACTAATCCTACCTTCATGCCTAAGGTGGTTTCCAAAGTGGCTTTAAATCAAACTATCCACTTGCCAACCTTTTTCCCCACTCCTCAAAATAAAGGGAAAGGATCTTACATTCCTTTGATGTACACAGACAACTACGTTTTACCTGAACAGAACCAAGGACATCAGAAAATCAGAACAATTGATGTTCTTCTGTACCTAAGAAACATATGCTTAAAATGGCAGAAGATTTGATTACTATGATTAGAGGTTCTATGCCCTCCTGATAAGAGGCCTAAGGGCGTTTGATAGTTTTGAACAGTGTTCAGAGGCTTCTGAGTCTTCTGAAGGTTTGCAGGAGTATCCTCCTTATTCTGATTCTGATGTGGATGATTCCACTCCTACAGCTTCTCCTCCTGAGGATTTCTCATTTTCAGAGACTCTGCATTCCATGAGGGAGCACTTTAAATGGGAAGGCCAGGATTACTCTGATTCCAGGAAAAGGCTTAGGGAATTCTTCTTTTTACCCCAGCATAGGCCCTTAGCTATACCTCCTGTGTTGAATGTGGTGGAAGATGTTTTTGCAGAGGCTTCCCTGAACCCTGACTCTTTGCCTCCTGCTCCTGTTAAACCTGATAGGTATTATATCATAAGTATTTGTTTAAGAGTCCTAGGCGGACCCAGAAACTGTTTCTCAGGGGCCTAAAGGTGTTAAGGCCTCTGTGGTTAAAACTCCTGTTCCCACTGATAAAGAGGCAAGGGCTTTGGATAGGTGGGGAAAGAAAGTGTATACTTCTTCTACTCTAGCCATGAGAGCGTTGAATTGTCAGTTTCACATGCTAAAATATCAAAATTATCTCCTTTCACAATTGAAATCTAAGGTGGATGCTTTGGGCGAAGGTATTGAGTGTAAAGAGTTGCTGGATTTGGTTCATGTGTCTGAACAAGTGGGTAAGCATTCTTTGCAATGTGGTTTTGATGCTGCACGGGGGTGGCTGCCACTAGTTCTGTTCTTCGCAGGCATGCCTGGTTGAGGGATCAGAATTTAGCTGAGCATGTTAAGACAAGGATTTTGGATGCTCCTTTACAGTCTGATGTGTTGTTTGGTTCGCCTGTGGAAGCAGTTTTAAAGAAAATGGAGGACAAAGCTAAGTCTATGCAAACTGTTAAAGATTTTTGCAGGTGCAGCCACCAAATTTAGTAGAAATTGGCCTGCTAAGGGGTGGACATATCCTGCTTATGATTCCCAGTCTAGGGGGGCAGGGCTCAAGGTTCTTTTAGGCCTAGAACAGGAGTTCACCTGCTCAGACTTCTGGTGAGGGGGGTCAGTCCTTTCGTAAACAGACCCAATGACCTGCCTTTTCAGCTGCCAGTAGATTCTCGTCTGGCAGCTCCTCTGGGAGGAAGACTGTCTCTTTTCAAAGAAAATTGGGATTTAATTACTCAAGACAGATGGGTGTTGGATATCATTCACCACGGTTACAGGTTTTATTTCCATACAATGCCCCTTTCAAAGGCATGCCAGACGTTCCTCCTCCACAAAGAAAAGAGGCTCACAAGCAAGTTTCTCAGTTACTCCAGATGGGGCCATTCAGCCAGTCCCTGTATCAGAAAGGCCTAGGATTTTATTCTCGCCTTCCTAGTACCAAAGAAGGGTAACACGTGGAGACCAATTTTGGATTTATCTCTCCTCAACACTTATCTGGACATTCCCAAGTTCAAGATGTTGACGCTACAACAGCTTTTACCTCTGCTGGGCAAAGATCACTGGATGGTAACTTTAGATCTCAAGGAAGCTTACCTTCATGTGCCTATAAGGCTAAGTTGCAGGAAGTATCTGCGGTTCGAGCTGGAAATTCTCATTATCAGTTCTCTGCATTGCCCTTTGGCTTATCTACTGCCCAGAGTATTCACAAAGGTTCTGGCTCCAGTGATAGCTTACTTCAGGCTACAAGGAATTCAAATCTATCCTTACTTGGACGACTGCCTGATTCTGGCTCAAGAAAAGGAAGACCTTCTACAGCATCTGGAATATGTTATAGCAGTGCTAAGATGCCTAGGGTATTCTGTGAACGAAATAAAGTCCAGTCTAGTACCCTCTCAAGACATGTGCTTTCTGGGTGTGAGACTGAATACAGCAGCCCAGATGGCCTTTTTAACCCCGGACAAACAAAAGAGTCTATCACTTTACTTCCTTCAACTATCTCATCAGTCCGTGCTGACTGCAAGGACAGTCCTTCAAGCATTAGGGTTCATGGCATCTTGTATTCTGGTGCTTCCCAATGCCAAACTGCATATGAGGAAGCTACAATGGTATCTCAAAAATGTATGGACACAGCACTGCCAGGATTTGGACACTGTCATTCAAATAATACCTTGCCTTCAAAAAGAATTTTTGTGGTGGGCTCAGGAATGTCACCTAAACAAGGGACTCTCTGTGACCCGGCCAGAGGCGAGTCAGATTTTAACGACAGATGCCTCGGACATTGCTTGGGGAGCTCATCTAAATGGAAAGTGGATACAAGACAAGTGGCCTGCCAGACTACAGCATCTACATATCAACATGAAGGAGATGTTAGCAGTCCAGTTTGCATTAATGGCTTTCAAGGAGTTACTTCTTCCAGGGCAGGTGTTGATTCTAACAGACAACACAACTGTCATGTGGTACATCAACAAGCAAGGGGAACACATTCTTATCCTCTATGCAGGCAAGCAATGATTTTATGGGAGACTGCGCTAAGCTTGCAACTAACTCTTCAGGCAAGGTTTCTGCCAGGAGCACAGAACTCCTTAGCAGATGTGTTAAGCAGACAAATCATGGATCCCCACAGTGGAAACTGGATCTTCATGTATTTCAGAAATTGACAGTGTCATGGGGAACTCCAGACATAGATCTGTTCGCTTCTCCACTAAACCACCAGCTGCCAAAGTATTGCACAAAGGGGTTTCATCACACAGCTTGGAAAGTGGATGCTCTGTCTTTCAGTTGGAAAAACCTTCATGTGTATGCCTTTCCACCTCTGCCTCTTCTTCCAAAGGTACTATTAAAGGTCAGACAAGACAGGCCAAGGATGATTTTGATAGCTCCAGATTGGCCTCGGCAACATTGGTACCCACTACTACGGAGTCTGGTAAAGAAGCCTCCATGGCCTTTACCTCTGATTCCTCATCTGTTATCTCAGAAGGACGGTCATCTGCTCAATGTCAAGCTTCACTCTCTTCATCTAACAGCCTGGCATATTCTGTGTTGAAACACAGCAGGTCTCAACTTCCTCAACAAGTTTTAAATGTGATTATGGAAGCTAGAAGACCTAGTACAAGGAAAGTAAAATGGAAGAGATTTTTATTTTGGAGTACAGCAAAGAATTTGGAGATTTCTGAGCCTAATTTGAGTGTGGCTCTTCAATATCTTACTGAGTTATTGGACAAAGGTTTGTCCTTCTCTTCCATTAAGATTCATGCTGCAGCAATTTCAGCTCACTATGATTGTGACCCACCATTGTTTTCGCATCCTTTGTTCAAGCAGTTTCTTAGAGGGCAAAGAATATAAGACCCCACGTGAGAGCTCCTACTCCTGCTTGGGATCTCAATTTTGTGTTGGAAAAACTTACTCTACAACCTTTTGAGCCCAGTGCTACTGCTGAATTGAAATACTTGTCATGGAAGACTGCTTTTCTGTTGGCTATTACTTCTGCAAGAAGGGTGTCTGAGTTGCAGGCCCTTATGGCAGTAGAGCCCTTTTGATTTTCCATAAGGATAGGGTATCATTACGTACTAATCCTTCCTTTATGCCTAAGGTGGTTTCTAGTGTGGCTTTAAACCAAACTATTCATTTGCCTACTTTTTATGCAGACCCCCAAAATAAAGGGAAAAGATTTTGCACACTTTAGATGTACACAGGCAATTGCGTTATTATTTAAGCAGGACTAAGGATTTTAGGCAGTCTCAGCAGTTGTTTGTTTCTTTTGCTTTGAGTTCAGGGCAAGCCTGTGTCAAAACAAACTATTTCTAGGTGGATTGGCTTTGCATTGCATTTTGTTATTCCCATCATGGCAAGGAGATTCCAGCTGGGATTAGGCCTCATTCCACTAGGGCTACTGCCACTTCAACAGCATTTCTAAGGGGGGTGGCAACTAAGGATATTTTGGAAGCAGCTACTTGGAGTTCAGTGCATACTTTCTCTAAGCATTATCACCTTCCTATCTACTCTAAGTCTAGGGCTGGTTTTGCCACAGCTGTTTTGCAAGGCATGTTGTCAGCTCCTGCTTCTTTATGATTTGCCAGCCTCCCTTACCTCTGCTTTGGGATTCTACCCATAGTAAGGACTGCAGCAATGGGGAGCGAAGAACATACTACAGTTACGTACCTACCATAAATGTAGATGTTCGAGGATCCCCATTGCTGCAGTCCAACCCTCCTTCCCTCTGTGTTTAGGGGTGGTTGTGTAGGTGAGGTTACATGCTGATATTTTGTATATATTCTTGTATATATTGTACATATTTTTGGTGCAGGTATTTTGGGCCTTGTCTTTTTAGGGTCTTCTGACATCTGGGGCAAGAAAAGACTGAGGATATGGCGTCGGTCATGCGCATTAGTACCCTGACGTACTGCCGTCAGTCTGATGCGCCCTGACGCAGCCATATACTCTGGTATTCGGGCCGACTGGACAGCGGACTACACCCAATAGTAAGGACTGCAGCAATGGGGATCCTCGAACATCTACATTTATGGTAGGTACAAAACTGTACTTTTGTTTCTTATGCTTCAAGTTCCCAAGGTAAAGCCATTTCAAAACAGACCACTTCTAAATGGATTGCTCATGGAATCAGATTTTGTTATTCTCCCCATGGAAAGCAAATCACAGGGAGTATACGGACTCATTCCACCAGAGCTGCTGCCACTTCTGCGGCCTTCCTCAGGGGAGTTCCTACCAAGGACATTTTGGAAGCTGCAACTTGGAGTTCAGTGCATACTTTTTCTAAGCACTACAATCTATCTCTCTACTCTAAGTCTAGG
The DNA here is from genome assembly GCF_019279795.1 of Protopterus annectens. Lineage (NCBI taxonomy): Eukaryota > Metazoa > Chordata > Ceratodontiformes > Protopteridae > Protopterus > Protopterus annectens. The sequence goes on from NC_056751.1 coordinate 181,306,786, forward strand.
GCAGGCTTTGCCTCTGCAGTCTTGCAGGGCCTTTTAGCCGCCCTTTCCTCTTTATGACCACCTCCCTTTCTTTCAGCTTTGGGATTCTACCCTACAGTCATGACTGCAACAGTGAAACACGATGAACATAGTACAGTTGTGTACACCTACCATAAATGTAGATGTTCGAGTGTCTTCACTGTTGCAGTCTGGGTTTCCCTCCCTCCTGTCCCCTCTTATTTTTACTTTTGTGTGTTTCCTTTTTTCACCATTCTTCTGAGGTGTATTTGCAAAGGTTATGGGACCTTTTTCATTCTGGGACTCCTGACATCTGGGGCAAGAAAAACTGGAGAAGATGGTGTCGGCTGTCAGCTTTGTACTCCTGGCACTCTGACGTCAGGGAGCATGGATGAACAGCCGATGCCGGACCCAGACTTTGGGATTCTGGCTGACCGAGGGCTGCCTGCTGGCAGGGGAGAACCCTACAGTCATGACTGCAACAGTGAAGACACTCGAACATCTACATTTATGGTAGGTGTACACAACTGTACTTTTTGGATAGTAGCATTTTCATTCTGTTAGTTAATATTGTCATAAATATCTTATAGTCATTATTTAATAATGATATAGGCCTATATGAGGTACAGAGGTTTGGGGGTTTTGTTTTCCTTTAGGATTGGTGTGATTAAGGAATATCTCCAAGAGGGTGGTATTAAAGTTTGTGACTGAATTTCTAATAGAGTTTTATGGAAGAGGGATAGTATCTTTGAAGGAAAATGTTTATATATTTCCATAATTATGCCATCTATACCTGGAGCTTTATTATTTCCCCCCTCTTTTATTGTATCTGTAATTTCTTTGTAGGATATGGGTGGTTGCAGATCTAATTTAAATTTTTCTGTTTTTTTTTTTATAATTATTAGACCATTTTTCATCTAGATTTAATTGATTGATATGTATATTTGCTTTTTGGAAATGCTCCATATAGTGATCTCTATAGGCATCAAGAATGTCACCTATATCCGAGAAATTTTTCCCTTTCTTTTCATGGAAGATACTTTTAATTTTATTAGCTTTTGAATGTATTTTGATTCCTGTGGATAAATTATGTAGATATTTGGGAGAAGTGGCCAGGGTATTAAATTTTAGTTTTTTCTAAAGCTAATCTAGTTTTATGTGTTAGAATTTCAATGTATTTATTGTTTAATACTTCTACTTTCTTTTTCATCTCCAAATGATTTTGATTTTTTTCAGCTTTTACTGACAAATGTTTGGATTTTAAATCTAATAATTCAGAATCCCATTCTCTGATTTTTTTTATACCAAGTAAGGGTTTTACCATATATGTAAGCTTTTAATGATTCACATATCATTATTTTATCTCTGTGGTGTAGTTAATATCTAAGAAGAACTGTAATTCAGATAATACCCAGGGCTTGAACTCTATAATTTAGTTATATATGCCTGAATTCTGGAGTTAAAGATTAATGGTTTGTACCCATTTTGAAGTTTTAGTATCAATGAATTGTGGTGGGGTGGCCACGGTGGTGCAGCGGTTAGCGTTGCTGCCTCACATCAAGAGGTTCTCCGGTTCGATCCTCTGCTGGGGTGCCTTCTGTGCAGAGTCTGCATGTCCTCCCTGTGGTCGTGTGGGTTTCCTTCGGGTGCTCTGGTTTCCTCCCACATCCCAAAGACATGCTGTAAGTGGATCGGACACTAAATTGGCCCTAGGCATGAGTGCGTGCATGTGTGTGCACTCTGTGGAAGGTTGGGCGCTGAGCTGGCAACTCAACACTGTAAAACTCCACTACCAATCATGAGCGGACAGGTGATGCGCTGTGGTGACCCCTAACTGGGAAAAGCCGAAAGAAGAAGTATCAATGAATTGTGGTCTGAACAGAGGCATGGAGTGATTGAGAAATTAATGATTTTAGAGTGTAAGTCATGGGCAGCAAATATTTTATCTATTCTAATTTGGGTACCAAATCTGTGATCTTGATGGGAAAACAGCAAAGATTTATCTTCTTTAAGTTTGAAAGTATCTACAAGATGAAATGATTCTACCCACTTGCTTAAAGCTTTTGATACAGCAGATGTACACAGTGGTCTTTTATTTGTAGTTTCAGAAATATCAGATATACAGTTAAAATCTCCTCCTAATATTAAGTTGCCTTTATAATTATTGGAAATGAAATCCAAGTGTTTAACAGTTCCTGATCCAATGCCTGGAAACCAGTATAGATTGACTAGGGTTCATATTCTGTTGTTATATTTAACTATTACTAATGCCATAAGGCCTTTTTTATCTTCACAGTTTTCTGGGTTAATCGCATTTATTTTCCATAAAATTGTTACCCCTTTCGTCTTTGTTTTATAAGTGGATTGCACCAATATCATATATTCCTTAGGATTCCATTTGTTATTGTCATTTGTTTTGAAATGAGTTTCTTGAAGGAAGACAATTTGTGCTTTGTTCAGTTTTAAATATTTCAGCAGATTTGACCACTTGCTAGGATTGTTTAAGCCATTGGTATTTAAAGATAATAAAGTTAAACTAATTTTAGGTTATTTAGACTATGTATTTTTTGTTTTATTGTGACTGTTAAACATTTTCCTCTGATAACTATAAAGTATATGTTTGAGCTTTTAAAGGAAATTATCAGTTTTATACTTTGAGTGTTTACCAGTAAAGTAATGTTTTGGTTAGGCATACTAAAAAATGTATTATGAAATAAATGTTAACAAAACTAAGATCCACACTAACCATGGAATGAAAATCATTCCTAATCTGATGGATAAACCAAAGTCTGAGCTCCATAAATTGAATTATCATATGGAGAATATTTGTAATAGGAATAAGCAATATTTATATTATTTTGAACAGATATAGTACTATTGTAGATTAGACAGAATTCTAATACAAATGTCTACTTATTGTATAAGCAATTAATATTTATATGAACGATAGATGACAAGCAATTCAATCATAGTAAAGTAGGATGCAACATATATAAAACCTCAGTAAAAGATTATAGCACACAGTTTTTTTAACATATTCACCCTTATTGATGAAGTCTTTCAAAACTTATTACTTAATTATAAATAGATGGTAATAATATTTGTACCTAATGTTTATAATACAATGTATTTTACTGGATATATCAGAAGTTATATTTCATTGTTTACCAGCATTTAAGTAATCAGTTTGTTTGTTGCTAACTTACTTAAAGCATCAAGTTTGTTTTATGTAAACATTGATGAAAGTTAGTGCATTTTAATTGTCAGTGCGCCCCCCCCTCTTTTCCTACACATAAGTATTTTCATATCTGTCATTTCTTATTATAAAATGAGTGAAATTGTAAGTTAAAAACAACAAATTCACTTATTGTGATTGATTACAAGTTCCCTTTCCATATTCATAAATTGCTATTTTATGGCATATATTGAACGTTTTTAGATTTAAATGGCAACATTCTATTTTGTGTAATCAACAAAGGTTAAACTGAGTGATTATTTTCAGTTTTATACTATTTGTTCAGAATATGATTGTTACATTCTGTGACATTTCAAGTTCAGGCTTCTATTGTTTCTCTTGAACAACTTTGTTAGTTTGATGTCACGTCTAAAACATTAGTTACCTTGGTAACTGCTTAAGTATTATATATGGTCTCCAAGATGGGTTACAAAAACTACAATTCAAGTTAAAGCAATTACATGACTTGTTATGCATATTTACTTATATAAGAAAATCATCATGCTTCCCCTTGATGTTCAATGTAGTGTATGTCATTTATGACAAGTTAAGACAATAGTGTGATTATAGACAAGCCCATGTTATTAAATCCTGTCTTTAATATCTAAATTCAGCAGACTGCTTCATCTTATATGACAATTATATATTTTATGTCTAAATTTACTAAAAGCATACATTACATAACTATTGTTTGTGCTGTTTTTTTTTGTTTTTTTTTAATCAAGAATGAACTTAATGAGGTTAACGAAGTGTTGGGAGACCATCAATATGTGTACATGTGGTTTTAAACAGCCTTTTTATTATATATATTTTTTTAAAACCAAACATCATTTCCAAGAATCATCTTGGAGGCTCCTCAGAGCTGTTAAGCATTATTGCCACTCTGTCTCCATTACCATAGCAACCCGGGAGAGTCTGTTTCTGTTAATGTGTCTGTGTACTGCATACCAGAGGCTCGCGATGCACCTAAAGTAAAGTTTCACTTCACTGTAACTTCAAGCCTAAATTCCCTCCCTTTCAGTGAGGCAATAGCCAGGAAAAGAACAGAGAGCAAACAGATAAAAAAAAAAAAAAACTCCCAATAAGCCACCACAACAAGAGACAACACTCTCCTCTGGCCCTCCCACCTCTCAATCAGCAGACGCACAAACAAAACGCCCTCTGCCAAAATATCCCCCCAAATGTCTCTTTCTAATACATGAGCATCAGCAAACCTCGACCACAAGCCGCAACCCACAGCCTCCCAGAGATGAAAACAGCAACACACAACAGCTGCCAGGCACAGCTGCATCCACATACACCACGTCAGGCTTAATCAAACAGCAATCAAAGCTACAGTACCTGCCCTAATTGATATTATTTATGTTTAGACAGAATAATGACATTTGTACTAGCTGCCAGACACGGCTGCATCCACACACACCATATCAGGATTGATCAAACAGCAATCAAAGCTATGATACTTGCCATAATTGATATTAACTATGTTTAGACAGAATAATAATGACATTTGTACTAGCTGCCACACACAGCTGCATCCACATACATCATATAAGGATTGATCGAACACCACTCGTAGCTGTGATACCTGCCATAATTGATGAGCCACGGTAGTGCAGCGATAGCATTGTCGCCTCACAGCAAGAGGTTTTCCCCATTCAATTCTCGGCTGGAGCACCTTCTGTGTGAAGTCTGCATGTCCTCCCCTCGGTCAAGTGGCATTCGAAAGACATGGGTGAATGGGCGTGCCTTTGTTGAAGGTTGGGCGTCGAGCTGGCACCTCGACACCGTAAAAATCTACTGCCAATCAGCAGACCGGAATTCCGCTGTGGCAACCCCTAACCGGGAAAAGCCGAAAGAAGAAGAACAACAGCAGTGATGACATTTGTACTAAGAGCTTTCTACTATTATTCAACTAGGATATACATGGCATTTCTTAGTCATACTTTAACTGAAGAAGGCATTAGTCTCCATGACAGTATTTTTTTCAAAACACTTTACTGTTACTGCTATTATATATTATGTTAATTTGTTACATTTGAGTCTGAACTCTGATGAATGGTACCTTGTTGAATTAGTTGATTAATTACTTAAATTATTATAAGTAAAAACAATGAAACATGAACAAGATAAGTATTCATTGAGTTCAAGCAGGGGAATAGAAACTTCTATGTTTATATTATATGTTGCTTTGTTTGGCTTATACATAATGTAAATAGCAACCCATCTTGACCTACCTTTGTTTGTGAAGAATTACTGGACTCTTTGGACATTCTGAATAAATCATTACTGTTTCTCAGTTGTTTAAGAAACCCTCCTTTTTTAAAATAAAAACAGATGACAAGTGATGTACCTTATCAGTTGATACTTTGAGAGATGTAGTTGTAAGAGTTATGTTTTGGGAAAGCTATCTTTTCTAGCATCAGTCCAAGTATTTGATTATTTTAAGAGTAGGGGGCATCAATTCCATTTCTTCTGGGATAGACACTATGTTGTTGTTTGTGATGAAATTAGTAGCTTCTTCTAAGTCATTAAAGGTTCTCATCTCATTGGCAAAATGTATTTTTATCTTGGCTGGAAAGGTCAGCTGTGCTTTAATATTGTTTTGTTTCAGCAGTTTTATTATAGGCCAGACTTTTTTCCTTTGTTATAGTATTCTGGTAGAATAATCATTGTCAAACCTTATCAAGGTTTGATTGTATTTTAAGGGTGATTTTCTCCAAGCAGATTTTTAATATTAGTTCCTTGTCCAGAAATGAAAGAAAATTTATAACTATGGATCTAGGTGGAGTATTTGTTCAGTTAGAAGCAGGTTTCCTCAGTGCCCTATGTGCCCTTTCAATCCCAAATGAAAGCCCCTCTTTCAAGTCTAAAATTCAGGAATCCAGGTTAAGAATGAAATAATGTCTTCTTCCTCAGTGTTTTCAGGCAGACCGAAGATCCTTATGTTGTTTCTCCTTTCCCTGTTTTCTAAGTCATCTATTTTGTTAAGCAGCCATATATTCTATTTAGGCAGAAATTATTTTGGAATTCTTCCTCTCTCAGTCTCCCTTCAATGTCATTTAGAGAAGTCTCTACATTTGTTATTTTTGTATGGTGCTGCTGTAATAGTTCCTTAAGAGTATTAGTCTGTTTCTGAGAATTTAATTTGTGGTTTTCTAAGTCATTTTTAAAGCCATCCGTCTTCAAAGATAGTTCCCGTAAGGTAGATGTCATCAATTGTAGTTCTTTTTTCAAAGCAACATCTGGATGAGAATTCCTTGAGTTGTTCATATTTAGTGACTCAATATATCTCCAAGTTACTTGACAGGAAAATTTTTGTATTTCTCCACCAAAATTGATATTTATGTAGTTTAGTATTTTTCCTATATTATACTAGTTTATGGAGCTCTCAAAATTCACTGCTCTCAGTTAGCCATGTAGGCTCCACCCCTGATGATAAACTTTTGATCCTTTTCAGACACCTTTTTTTTCCACAGGGACATGAGGCAGATATTGAAGGAGGCAAGACAACTTGCTGCTTGAAAATATTTATCCATTTGAATAGAGGACAGGACCCATACCAAGTGGGGGGCACTCCTAGTTCTTTAACCAACTGTAAATGGCATGTGAATGTGCAGCCAAGGAACTAATAACCAACGCAAGAGGCTAACCTAGTCTAATGAAGTGAATTCAACAGATGAGTACCAAGTCCAATGAAAACAACAGGTCCAAAGATAAACACCGGTAATACACAATAACGATAGAATAACCATAGACATAAATCCCTAGTTAATGCTCCAGTACTTCTGCAGTAGTAGGAAAAGAATACGGAGTATCACTGTAATAAGTAAAACAAATTTTATTCTTAGTACAAGCAACTACTTAAGTGCTTTCATCCCCTCAGGACTTCATCAGAACCAGTAAATGCTAAAAAACATGAAGTTTAAATGCATGCAGCTGACTGAACAAACAACACTATTGGTTGTCAGAAAATAAGCTGATGAGATAATTAGTAACAAATCCAAAACTATTGTGGATAAGTCCAGTGCCTAAAACAACAAATAGGAGCTTAAAAAAAAGAAGACTAAATATCTTGGTGTGGTGTAGACAACAGATGAAAAAAACACACTTAACAGTGTGTGACACTGTTAGAAATATGTGTAGCTGTTTGAAATTACATAGCATTATGCTTAAACTAGTCCATGTAAAATAACCCAAACTTAAAAAGAGAAAAAGATTTTATAGAAACGGATAGTGTTGTGCATCATTCCCACATTACAATTTGGTAGCCCTAAGCTTTAAAGCAGGCAAAATCAAGAAATGTTCATTTAAACCAGGCTATACTGAAGCATTTAATTTAAATTGCCAAAATAACTCTCAGCTTTCAGACACCTTTTTTCCCCCTGTGGACATGCAGCCGATATTGAAGGAGGCAAGAAAAGCCGCTGCTTGAAAATATTATTTATCCAGTTGGATAGAGGGCAGGACCCATACCTAGTTCTTCATTAACTGTGTGAATTGCTTAATTCTGGCCTTGTGTGCACATTGGTAAAGGTATGCCTCTGTCATTTCATCATGCTGCTACTGGATCGCTTTCTTTCCTCTTTATCTCAAATCAAGCAATTTTTAAAGTGGGGTTTGCATGTCAGACCACCAAGAAAAAAAGGGTTGCTCTTCCTTGGGACTTGAATTTTGTTTTTGAGAAATTAATTCAACCTCCATTATAGCTTTTGACCATCTCTTCTTAAAAGTGTCTAATACTGTTGCATTACTAGCACCACTACTCCACCACTTTCACTCCCTTCCCTGCGTGGGGTGGATTATCTTTTCCTTTTTTTCCACGACTTTTCTCACAACTTTAGGCTTCAGCCTCACTTTTTTGTAGGCAAGAAAACTCCTACGTTTTGTCATGCCTGTACATCCTACTTATACTAGCATATCCTCTTGTGCTAAGAGTGAAGTGCACAAAGAAGGACACCCAAGCTTTGTAGACTGACCAGATTTAGGGTAACTTTGGCAGGATACGTCACGTATGTAATGGCTACTGCAGCAATGATATATTCAAACATCTGCTATCATGCTAAGTAAAACCACACAACTGTACTTTCCTCAAGGTAATGCAGCTGTGCATTAAATGTTATATCATTTAATCTCTAAGAAATCTAGCAGCTGGTGCTGTTTCCTACTGTTCTTCCAATTTATAGTTCTCCTTTTGGGGGAAAGATAATGACCTTTGGAGTCCTGTTTAGTTGGGGCCCTTTGTCACACTCTCTTCAGGCCACAACTGTAGACAAAATGGACTGGAGCAAGGGCTTACAGGCATCCTTACAATGGTTTAGTGCTATCTAATATGTCTCATCCCCCACCCCCCACATACTAAATGAAACGTTACTGTGAGTAGAAGTTATTGCACACTGCTGGAACTCCATTTTAAGGTATGGTATAGTGAGTATCACATACGTATCATGATCACATATGATTATTGGGGCATGGTAGTTAAATGCACTGTAAAGGGGTCAGTCAATAGGCAAGTTATTTTTGGCTGCTATCACATTATTGGCAGCAGAAAAGCCAGCAGCTTATGTAATGTTATAGCTGTCTGGCTGGCAAAGTGGGAAAATGAGCTATTTTTATTCCAGTATTTCCAGTGTTTAGGGGTAAGAAAACATTTTGAAGCTTTAAGTGAATTTAGCTGAATAGTTAAAAACTGTTGCAGCAAGTACCTGAAATTGGGTATCTGTCATGCCTTGCCCTTCATTGTATATGTTTGCTTATTTCCTGTATGCTTTTATTTATTTATTTGAATTTGTTTACTGGGATAGTCCACTGAGCCACAGGGCCTATTTTCAGTGGAGACTGGGTCAGAAAAGCTCCACAGGTAACAAGAAAACAAAAAGACACACAGTAGATACATAACACACCCATAACATACAGCAAATGCATTTGGCATGAGTACATTACTGGAGTATGTACAACAATAGTATGATGTGAATTAAGTACAATTTGAATAAGTTCATTACAAGGCTATATACAGCCAAGTGAAGCATTTTAAATTGAGTTGATAACAAAATAACAAGATTCAGCACATTGCATAAAATTTCTAACAGGCGAATTGAAGTTACAAAATGACAGAATTCCACAATGCATAAAAAATAAATTTTAACAGTGGATAATAGTGAGACTTGCACCTGGCATTATTATAGATAAGTCAGACAACATAAAGTAAAGGGCATTACACCTTGAATTAAATAACTTACATGTCCAATAAGAAAGCCTACGTTAAGTAGAGGCTGATTGTGACTTGAGGGAATGGGAGCTGGTCCAGGTACAACTCCAGTTGGAAGTTAAAAAGTTTTTTGGGAGGTTTTGAAAGTGTCAGGATTTTTTGTAGTTATAATAGTCAAGGGTAAGGAATTCTAGGCCTTTGCAGCAGACAGGATTGGTTTTCGAATCAGAAAATGGTGCTGATTCTCAGATCTGAGAGCCCTATTAGATTGGCAGTCACTGAGAATCTGGCTAAGGACAGGGCAGTGTGTTGGTTTAAAGATTAGTTTGTGGGCTATAGTCAGTTGTACGTAGGGGAGGTAGTGAGGCAGTTCAAGCCAATTGAGGGAATGAAGTGCAGTACAGTGGTGGGTAATATGTTTGGTGTTAGAGGCAAATTTTGCAACTTTTGTTATAACAAGTTTCAAGTTTAGCTTTTAGGGAGGGTGAGAGGTTAGTAAGTAGGGGTGCACTGTAGAGTAAGGTAGTAGGTAAGTGGTAACATGAACTTGTTTTGTGGAGGGGCTAAGGAAGTATTTGTGCCTATAGAGGATCCCAAGCATTTGGTGGGTCTTGCTGACGCTATAGTGTATTTGTGTGTCAAATTTCAAGTGTTCGTCTAGCAGTTTTGATGTGAAGACCATATGTTTGGGTTTGGCAGGGTTGAGGGAAAGGTGATTGTTATGCATCCATGTCTCAGTAGTGGTGAATGCTGACTGAGTTAGTTGTGGTAGTTCACTTATGGAATTAGAGGAGCATATAATTGTTGAGTCGTCAGCATATTGAATAAGTGTATTCTGACCTAGAGAGGAGTGGAAATTATTAATAAAAATGCTAAATAACAGGTGTCCTAGTATAGAACCTTGGGGACTCCATTAGGAGTGTTGAGATATGGGGAGAAGGAATCTTGCCATTTGACAGCCTGTTTGTTAGTTAAATAACTAGAGAACCAGTTAAGAGAGGAGAGAGAAAGGTCAGTTTTAGAGAGTTGGTTTAGAAGTAGAGGGTGAGTGACAGTATCAAAAGCTTATGAAAGGTCTAGGAATAGAGAGGAGGAGATTTTTCCTGAGTCACAGGCTCAGTTGTTTATGCCCATGAAGGATATGGGGGCAGTTGTGGTGCTGTGGCCTGGTCTACAGCCGTGTTGTGTGGGAGATAGAATTTGGTTGTGAAAAAGAAAGTGTAGGAATTGAGTATGAATGCATTTTTCTAAGATCTTAGAGATTGCAGAGAGAATGGCAATAGGCCGGAAATTTGAAATGTCAGAATTATTGCCTCCTTTTTGAAGAGGAAGAATATAAACTTTTTTCCAGATTTTGGGGATATAACATTCTTGGACAAATCTGCTTAGAAGTATGGATATATGGTTGGCAGTAGATTCGGCAGTTAACTTTAAGAATTGTGTATACAGTTTGTTTGTAGCATTAGTACATGGTTTGAGTTTAAGTAGTAGTCGTTTTACTTTGGAGGTTGGGCTGGATTTAAAAGTGAATGTAGGTGTTGAGTTGGCTGAGTGGGAGGGTATAGTGGAAGAAGTGTGATTGGCTTAGTGAGTGGGGGTTAGTGGGGTTGTAAGATTGGGGAAAAGGAAGCAGTAATGTGTGGTATAGCATTAATAAAGTGAGAATTAAAGAGGATGGCTATTTCTATTGGAGTTTTGCAAGGATGAGGATACGGCTTACTCTTTGTACCCGGATTTAGTAATGATGTTACAGAATTCCAGAATTTCTTTGGGTTTGGCTTATTTTCTTTCTGAAATTTCAGGTAGTGATTTTTCTTATCTTTCTTAACTAATGTTTACATGATTTTGAAGTTGTTTGAATTTTAGCAGGTTGGGAGGATTTCTATTAGCTAGCCATTGTTTCCAATATCTTGTCTCTGAATTCATCATTTCTTTAGTCATTTTAGTTAGCCATGGGGCATGATTCACTTTAATTCAGTTTAGTTGAAGAGGAGCAAGGTTGTTTAGTATATTAAGAAATGAAGAATTGAAGTGCATGACTGCCTCTTCTACAGGAAGTATTTTTAGCCTGCAGCAGTTAGTATTTTTTAGAGTATCTGTGAAGTTCACTAAGTTGAATTTAGATAGGTTCCTTATTAGCTTGTACTGATACGGCTTTTGAAATGAGGGGACAGGGAGGTGGTCACTAAGGTTGTTTGGGATAGTACTGGCAGCAGATAATTTGTTAGGGTTGTAATGTTGTTATCCCACCACTGCCACCAATATGTGATGGGTGATATCCCACCACTGCCACCAATATGTGATTGGTGATATCCCACCACTGCCACCAATATGTGATGTCCCACCACCTCTGGGCCAGTAATCAAGGACCCTCAGTCCTTACCACTGGCACCTGTGGGGGACGTTCACTGGGAGGATAGCAGGTGCACATGCAGTATTTTGAGATGCAGCTTTCTGCAGAAAGTACAATTTCCCTTAAGAGCACACATAGACCGCAGTCAGTCTGGGGCTGGTTTCTCCCTCATCCTCCAAATCCCCAGTAAATCTCCTCACTGGGGCAACTATAGAGTTGAGATCTCATCTGAGTGTCCAACCCAAGGCCTCTAGCACCCTCTCTGTCCAGCTAGTGCTTCGTGTCTTTGCCCAAGTAGCTGATACATGAACTCTTGAGATCTGATTTACAAACAGACAGACACACACATGCACACATCTGGGAAAGGCTGGCACAGGTTACTAGCTATGCCCCCTTCTGTTCAGACTATAAGGTAGTTATGACTGCCACCAGACACTACTGCCAGCTACCGTAAGTATCTTCCAAAAGGGTACCCAGTATATTGTTCTTCTTCTTCTTTTTTTCGGCTTTTCCCGGTTAGGGGTCGCCACAGCGGAACTCTGGTCCGCTAATGATTGGCAGTAGATTTTTACGGAGCCGTGGTGCCAGCCAGATGCCCAACCTTCAACAAAGGCACGCCCATTCACGCATGCCTTTTGAATGCCATTTGACCGTGAGGAGGACATGCAGACTCCACACAGAAGGCACTCCAGCTGAGAATCGAACGGGAGAACCTCTTGCTGTTAGGCGACAATGCTACTGCTGCACCAAAATTAATATTAATACAAATGGTAGTTTGACCAAGAGCAAGGCTATTAGGAGTGACCAACACAGTGTCACCAAATAAATATGCAAGTACTCTCAAAACTTAAATATCTCTACAAAGATCAGTCGCAGTGAAAGGTTTAAATATATTTAATAATAAATAAAAGAACAATAAAATACTAGGTATATATTCACAATGACAGAGTTCAAAATCATGGGAAATATTTCAAATAACATTGCAGGACAGGCTCAGACAAATAAAGCAAAACAATATCTAAACTAAGCTTCATTATATTCCTGACTGAATCTAAAAGAGTTACTATTCCCTAATAACTTACTTAGTAGAGCAAGGCAGATGATGTGGTGAATGGTGGTTCTTGTTGTCAGGCCCAAGACAGAATATAGAATGCTCAGTCTCACCAAGAGACTTCTGAAAATATCTAAAATATTACTGCTGGGATAGCTTGCAGAATTACATCACTTCTTGTCATCCAATTTCGAGTTCCCAGGCAAACCCCCATTGCTGGAATCTGGTAAGATTTAGCACCTCCGTGTAAAAATACACACACAAGGACTTTTGCTCAGATCAGTGGCAGGTGCTGGAAGTCATAAAACAATTTCATACCTCTATGCTTCCAGAGTAGTAATTAGTTCACCAGAAAGCTTCCTAGTACAGACTTTGTGTCTCTGGCTGCATTGAAACCTGTAAGATAGCATCTTTATGGCCAAGTCTATAAAGTGATTTAATTTCAGATATTTTTTAAAGGTTGCTGGACTGAGGTTAACCTCCTGTCTGCCAGTTTCCTCTGTTAAAACACATACATTTAAACACTTACAATAGTGCATGTACATTTCTGTTCTCTATCCAGTAGGGCACACTGTGGATACATTCCAAACACTAGCACTTTAAAAATACCTTTGCAACGCAATTATCTGTACAAATCAGTTTGATATACACATGACATACAGTTCTAATATATTTGTAACACAAGCATTTTGTATAAATCAGTTTGATATTCACAAATGACATATAATTATTTACAAAATTCCAGCTAGCTATGCTGAAGTGCCTCCTTTTGTCACAGGGGTCATTGACTAAAATCCAATCTAAGATGGAGCTACAGCTATTGTTCTTATTGGATCTGGTTGGGAAAATGATAAGCTGAGTGAAGTTGAATAGATTGATATCTATAGAGAGGATGTTAGAGCAAAGATCTAGCCAGTTAATATTTATGTCACCAAGGATAATGGTTTTGTTATGGATATTGTTTGAAATCAATGAAAGAATTTCCTCCAATAAGGGAATGTTATTACCTGGGGGGTATATACAGGAGTATGGTATATATATTTTTTTCAGTTGTTCATGTTGAGGAAGGAAATAAGAATTTTGGTGGTGTCAAACTGCGGTATGGGCTTAGTGTATGGAACTATATTACAGGAGGAGGGAAATAGTAGTGCAACACCCCTCCCTATTGTGGGGTCTGTTAGATCTTATGGTAGCAAAACCGGGTGGGAGATACTCAGAGTCCTTGATATATAGTTATAGCCAGGTTTCAGTAGCTGCATTGATGTCAGGTTGAGCATTGGCAATCCATGCAGGAAAGTGTGGGATTTTATTACTGATGCTTTGTAAGTTTAGTGTGACCATGTATAAGGAGTTGTGGGAGTTGCTGATGTTAGGTTGAGTAGGGGTAATGACTGAGGGGAGCCGGGATTGGGGTGGACATCTCCACATAAAGATAATGTGGTTAGCCTGAAGTTATAATGCTAAAGGTGGTGTTTCCTAAATGGTTTTGTAAAGTAGGTTTGAAATTTTGTGGTAGAAATGTGTGAAATAAAAATTTGGCTATGGTGTATTGGAAGTATTTTTATTTTGTGTACTAGTGAGGGTTTTATTTGATAGAGCCTATGAGATGTGTCTGAGTAACTTGCAGACAGATTAGTTAGGTTAGTTGATGGAGATGTGATTTTTGAGGGCTTGGAGAGCCTTTTCTTATTTATTATTTCTGAATATTTACTTTTTTTTTAGCTTGGACCCACACCTTAACTGAAAAATGTATAATGATCAACTTAACCACTCCTGGTTATTAAAGCTCAGTAAATAAATGTGCCCTGATCTGAGCTGGTATAAGAGGACACCTACACCAAATGCCTGCAGCCTGGCTTTCAAAGTAACAGAGCTTTGTGGAGCAGCACTGTGTTTTGAAACTTTTGATTTACCTGAAACAAAGATGTCTTTTTTTAAGTTCTGCTCATGTTCAAAACATTCTGCAGTGCACAAATATAGGTGCTTCTTGAGCCATTATTTGGCATCAGTATAAGCAGTTCTGAGTTGGAATTCATTATATTGTACCATATCTTGCTGTTGCATCAGTTTTTAAGTTTAGATTATTTGACACATTCATGTCTAAACAACAATCTGAATTTTTATCTGACCTTTAAGTCTTGATTTTCTCAGTGTTCATTTGTTTCACTTATTGATTCCTTAACAAGTTTTTGGCTGATGTGTGTAATTTTAAGACAGAAACAGTAATAAACCATGCAGTTTGGAAAAGGAAAGGTGGCTTTGCCTTTATTTCTGTGGAAAACTGTTTATTCTTTTAACTAAAACAGATTGTGTTAAGCATTAGTGTCTGTGAGAGAGAACTCAGCCTTTTATCCCGTGCTTCCTGGAGTTGCTGGGAAAGGACTCTGTCCATGTGCGAGCACAGCTGTACTATGATATAATGTGTGTGACATTATCCCACGCTGAGGTTAAGCACTGTTTGCTATCCCTTGTGCCACTGCACTTCCTGCTGGGGAGTACCAGTTTACATCATTCTAGCCTATTACATCTTTTGCTGAACATTTTTTTTATCTTAGTTGTCTTAAACATTATTATATTTGATTTAAACTTTAGTTGTGCTCTGTGATGCACTGTAGAATGATCTCATCAGGCTGAAGTGATACCTGTCAAGTCCTACCCTCGGATACATTTCGCAGTAGAAAGGTATGCCAAGTTTTAAGTTGTACTTAGAATAAGTGAAGCTGCAGTTCATTTGCACTGATTCACTGCATTCAAGATGTTCCTCCTCCTTTCATAGTGCTTTCATCAGTTTACTTACTGCCTCCTGCCACATACAGTGAGTAGTAACCAAATGTCAAAAACAACCCGTTTTGCTGAAAGAGAAGTGGCTGAAAACAAAACATGAAGAATAAAGTGGAAAAGCAGAAGTCAGTGACTGCCTTATACTAGCATCAGCATACACAGTATGTTCAGTTAAACTTTGACATTAGAGATACAGGGACAGCAGAAGTTCCTAATTCCTACATGTTGATATCTGGTCAAAGCTCTTATTTTAAAGGGAGAGTGTATTCAGAAGGACATTCAACACCTGCTAGTTTAAGTGAGTAATACCTTCCTTGTAAAAATAGTACCTCTGCCCTGGATGAAGATGCCCTCCACCATGCACTATTTACAGAACTAAAGGTTTCATATGCATTTGCTAATGAGAATGTTCATTCTTATTTACACTGTACTTTTCAAGCATGTTTTCATGTACTAGCAAAATATTAATAGCATAATATATTTATGCAACTAAAATTAGTAAGATAATTGTAAGCAAAGTAATTTAGTATGCCTAAGCAAACAAGAAGCAAAATACAGTAAGTAGTATGCTTCAGATGAGTACAAGTTGATTTTTGGGGATCTTGGTCAGATCTTCAGAGGATGAATGAAGTTGGTAAGCCAGCATTAATGATATAAATGGTCAGTCACCCACGTCTCTCTCTCTCTCTAACATGCATGTGGGGCTTCAATTCTAAGGATATTGTGAAAGAAGCATGTTCTAGTTGGTAATCTGTCTCTGTTTTGCACAAGTATGGAGTTTCAAAAAGTCTACATCTGTCAGTCAGAAATGCAAAGTACTGCAATATACTCTGAGCATAAAAAAATATGAATCTGTACAAGAAGATTCTGTGCAAGCTGAATTACAGCAGTGTTTCTGAGATGATTTAAAGCAAAGTTTACCAGCTGACACTTAATCTTCCTATGTTAGGATCAACATCAGAGAAATTATCAGAGATAATGTTCAGTTGCACACTTTAACCTTTAACCACAATGCAAGGATTAGCCTTTGCTGTGATTAACTTAGAAAATATCTGAGATGACAGGGAGCTTTGGATAGTTAATGGATACTGGGATTTACAGAGGTTGTATAAGATATGTGCTGGATCCTGCCTGTGTGTGGTACTGTCCTGAGCACAATTCTTGGTCAAATTTGCACTTAGGTCCGTGTATGACCTCTGGGCAGCTTAGAGATATGTAAGGCTTACTGGCCTTTCTCACAGGAGGATATTGTCCCTGTATGTGCAGTGTAATGTCCATAATATTGTAAACAATGCACTGTTGGAGTAAGTACACGTATCTTCATGCACAATAAAGATGAAGGCATTCATTCACCCTTATTACTAGTCAGTGTAGCCATCCCATCCACTGATTTTCCAATAGTCGATAGGGATATTATAGCAACTACAACTGCCCATTCATAATGAGAAGTAAAGGAATGATATGCATGCATACATGAGTTGTGAGCAGGAGCCCTTCATAAACTGTCTGGCACATCCATGTGTATCAGTATCCCTGTAACTGTGATTCTGTTCTGCTGCTGTGCATCTTGAATGTAGTTGGCAAAGCACCACTGACATAAGCAGAGCAGTTTGTATAGCAGACTGTAGACGTGTGTTGCACACTAGGAACACACCTTCCGTTATGTCACTTTTCATTCAGGAATATGATGGCAAACAACTTGAATTATTGAAATATTAGCATTCTTTTCAAACCTTCAGATCTGTTCCATGTGTTGTAGCTGCTCTTTAAATACATACTGTATACTTTTTTACTCTGTGTACTTATGTGATACAGTATGTGTGTGGGTGTGTGTGTGTGTGTGTGTGTGTGTGTGTGTGTGTGTGTGTGTGTGTGTGTGTGTGTGTGTGTGTGTGTGTGTGTGTGTGTGTGTGTGTGTGCATTCATCTGATACCGCTTCTGTATTAAGTTGAAAATTTTGCACCTTAGTAATGGTGTTTATTCAAATGACTCAAAAGTTAGTATAAAGATTCGTTCAATCTAGGCATGTAGTTTATTGGCCATTTTGGGCTAATTTTGATTGTATCTGCTCTATTTTCTGGGGGGGGGGAATTATATATATATATATATATATATATATATATATATATATACATATATATATATATATATATATATATATATATATATATACTTTTTCCCGCCTTTCTGAACTAGTATAGTCCAGTTTTCAGGTTATTGCTGAATCCAGGGCTGTGTTACAAGTTTCTGTGTTGCCCATACCTTACTTGGATAGAAGGAAGTTTCTCTGTTCACCTGTGAGAGAGGGGAGCTTTGAGCAGCCTATCTGTCCTTGGAGGAGTGGTTTCAGCCCAGAAGTTAGTAGTTTATCGGCCATTTTGGGCTAATTTCTCTCTCTTTCACTTCCCTGCTATAAAAAACACATTTGCGCGGTTTTGCGCACTGGGCAGTGCCGGTTAGCTAGAGTTAAACTATTCTCGGCTCCACGAAGTCTACTCTTCAATCTTTCCCTTGGAACTAAACAAACCTTCAACTTTAGCACTCAAATCATTCATTTTACAGTCAAGCACTTGCTTAAAACTCATAGCAAGCACTAATTAACCCTAGCACTAGACTCCTCAAATACTGCCCAGAAGGACAAGGCCCCACCAGCCAATCAGAAAAACAGCTTACTCTACCTATTTAGGCATGTCCAAAGGGCAGCTTCTGGTGTACTCTCCTGTCCAACTGGGGAATCTGGGCATTTTGAGGTAATGTTACAACTGCCTCATGTACACAGACATCCCTCTCCTCCTACCACCAAACACTAATATATGTGAGAGATGCAATTATACAGCCAAACTGGAGGCAAAGCTCTCTCAACCCAAGACTGGAACTGACAGTCAAGAGGAGAAGGGTAATACTTGCAACACACCAAAAGTCTCACATAGACCTAATAAACCAGCACCGGCAAATAACACACATGAATACATGAAAACATACTCGGAGGCTCTAAATAAAAATCTGCAAAAGCAACAGAGACCTCCAGAGCAGACATCCAAGCAACCTCCACACCCCATCACCAACCATGAAACACATACTTCACATAATCAGTGTGCCACACAATCACAGCCCTTAAGGCAAAATAACATACCCAACACACTAGTAATAGGCGACTCTATAGTCAGGCACACTGATGTCCCACTAACTAGGCTGGACAAGGAGAAGGTTACAGTTAGCTGCCTGTTGGGCGCCAGGATCTGCCACATAACACAAGCACTCAGGTCACTCCAGAACAAGTACAAATACGACTCTTGTCATTGTCCATGTTGGTGTGAATGACCTCAGATGTACCTCCCTGGACTACATGAAAAGAGACATGGAAGAGCTCTCTGATCATGTAGCCCAGGCCGGTATGACCCTGACCCTGAGTAGCATCCTGCCCTCAACAAAAATGATGCCACAGTATAAAGGAAAAAATAGCAGTTTCAACAATTGGCTAAGTTTCTGGTGTCATTCAAAGGGGATCCAGTATCTATCTGCCTGGGATGACATGCTCGACAAGCCACGTTGCTTCGGAAGAGATGGCTTGCATCTGTCACCCTTAGGCTTTCGAATACTGGCCAAGGCTCTTGCCGCCCCCATAGTGCCTTTTTTAGGCAAGGCTCAAAAGACAAACACACCACCATAAATAGCACAAGTAACCAAAAACTGAGGGTAATGCTACTCAGCGCCAGAAGTCTAAACTTCAAAATGCACGCACTCGAGGCACTCCTCAGTATGGAGAACATCGACATCTGTGCAGTAACAGAAACCTGGTTTAAGGCTCCTGAGAGCACCCCAGCACTACTAGGCTATAACTCATACCATACCTTTCGGCCACAGAACCAGGACTGAAACACAGAAGGCGGGGGTGTATCCATATTCATCAAGGATACCCACACCTCCAGGTTAGTGGCACAGCACAATGCATCAGAGATCATCCATGTGCAACTAACAACGGGCAAAACTGCAATCCAAATTGTAGCTTGCTACAGATCACCCACCATGACCCGGGACCCCCATTCCGCATTTCTGGAGACACTGGGAAATATGAAGGTCCTACCAAACAACCTAATACTGGGTGATTTCAATTATCCAAACATAAACTGGGAGAACTACTCAAGTACTAACTCCCTTACCCAACGCTTCCTAGAATTTATAAACTCGAATGCCCTGGATCAACTGGTCAACACCCCCACCAGAGGGAACAACATACTGGACCTGGTCATCACCAACATGGGCGACCAGTGTTCTACACCGGAGGTCAACCCATCGCTGGTTAGATCAGACCATAGATTAATCACTCTGGATATCCACATTCCGCCCCCACCCCCAGTCAAGGAAACCACCGTGAAAAACTTTTCAAAAGCAAACTTCACTTTACTTAAGACCAAGATGGAAAGGTTCACAGACCCCATGCTAAAGGACAATGCTGTCCAAGTTGCTGAAACCTTTACAAAGGCGCTCTATGAGCATCTGCAGGAATGCATGGATCATGCTATCCCAAGTAAAACCAACACTCACTCCTCTAAGAAAAGGAAACCAGTCTGGTGGACCCCTGCCATAAGCAAGCTATACAACAGAAGGAGGAAGCTAGTACAGAAAAGAGTAAAAGCCCAAGAAGGAAAGACATCCCTGATCAGTATCAGCAAGAAACTACGATCCCTCATTAAATCATCCAAGGCTAGTTTCGAAAGAAAAATTGCCAATGACTCCAAAGATAACCACAAAGCGTTCTTTAGCTATGTTAAGAACCTAAGTGGAAACTCTCAGATCTTCTCTGAGTTAGTGCAGAATGGCACAAAATACACTGAACCGACTGATATTGCCAACATTTGGCAGACAGGTTTAGTGCAAACCTTACACCCCTCTCACCCCCTAAAGGGCCCATAACCATACCAGAAGAATGTAGGGCCCCATCAGTCACCAACACACAGGTTAAAACAGTCCTATCCAAAGCCAAAAACACAGCTTCAATGGGACCAGATGGTGTCCCAGGCTGTGTCTTGCAAGAGCTCCAAAATGAACTAACCCCTCACCTAAACAAACTGTTCAAACTCAGCCTCTCTACAGGCTATATACCCACAGAGTGGCACACAGCAACAGTTATCCCACTTCATAAAGGTGGAGCCACAATGGACCCCAGGATCTGTCGCCCTATAAGCCTGACTAGCCTGATCTGCAAGTCTGTGGAGCGCATCATCATGGAACTCATTAACAGAGACATTGGGAACCTCCAAACCTTGGACCCTACCCAGTTTGGCTTTGTTAAGGGCAGATCATGCCTCCTAAGCCTGGTGGACTTCTTTCAGACAGTTACCAAGGCATTAGATGAAGGAAGGGAGGTCCACACAGCCTACCTAGACCTCGCAAAGGCTTTTGACTCCATTCCCCATTCTAGTATTATAGACAAGCTCACCAGCTTGAACATAAACCCCTACGTCACGAGATGGGTTGCCAACTGTCTCATGGATATAACCCACATGGTGAGAGCTACAGGCTCTACGTCCAACTCTAAACCGGTTACAAGTGCCGTCCCCCAGGGCTCAGTCCTAGGACCCCTCCTGTTCGCTATATACTTCTCAGAGGTACAGGCAAGCATAGGAGGACTATGGCTGACCAAGTTCGTAGACAGCTGCAAGCTAGGGGCCATAATTGATTCTCTGGCTGATACAGACACCCTCCAGAAGGGTCTCACTGAGACAGATACCTGGTGTCAAAATCATGGCCTCAAGCTAAATGCCAAAAAGTGCATAGTCATCCCCTTTGGAAAAAATAAAGTACCCGTGAACTACCATATAGGTGGTAGTCCCCTAAATACAGAAAATGTAATAAGGGATCTGGGGACCCAAGTAGATAGTAATTGATAATCATATTGCCAAGGTGGTTAGAAAATCTTTCTGTGTGGCCCACCTAATCACAAAAGGGTTCGCATCTAGAACAAAAGAGGTCATTGTGCCTCTCTACTCATCACTCGTAAGACCCATCATAGAAACACCCCATTTGTGTACCTTACAAGACACTTGCAACAGCTGGAAAGACCACAAAAGTACCTCACCAAGAGGATTACTGGCCACAAACAGATGCCCTATGCAGTCCGACTCAAGAAACTCCAGCTGTACTCAGTTGCATACCGCTTACTCAGAGGTGATCTCTGCGTGACGTACAAGGCCATGTCCAACCCAGAATTGATGGACATGCTCCACCTAAAAAAAAACAAATCCCAGAGAGCCACACGCTCTAGAGATATAAACCTCACCACAACGATAAATAGGACATGCTGGAGGGATAGATTCCTGTCCCAGAAACTCCCCATGCTTTGGAACAGGATTCCAATATACATCAGGCAGAGCCCCTCACTAACATTCTTCAAGAGAAACCTTGACGGGTGGATGGGAAACAGAAAATTTACCCTGGGGATCACTGCAGTGGCTCTGCTGGACAGTGGCGCAGGGAACTATTGGCTCTGCTGGACAGAGGCACAGGGAACTAATGTAAGGGGGGTGACGAAAGCCAACACATTCTGGCTAGGCTTATAAATGCCCTTGGGCAGATAGCCTAGTACATACCTATGAACCTATGTATGCTTGCACAATCTTGTGTTGACTGGCTGTATTAAGTGCAAGAGGGTTTACCCTTATAAGGTTTTGCTTGTGTAGAGTTAAAATGATGGTATAATTCAGACGAATCATCACAGAATCTCTTGCTGAGTTTTTTTCAGGGAAAGTTTTTCGAAAGAAAATTTCATTAAAAATTTTAGTTAAATTTTTCCTTTGCTAACAAAAAAAAATTAGTTAAACTTTTGAAGTAATAGATGGTCAAGAAAATCACGTGAAGCATTCTGCATAAAGCAGTATACATTTGCCATATTTATTTGGTGAAATGCTTAAGTGCTAGGACAATGCACATATCAATCACTAAATAGGAACACATTGTGAAGAGTTTTTTCTCTTAGTTGGGGGTGGGGAAAAACATGTCCAAAATGGATTCCTGCAAGTAAGGCGTCTGCAAGGTCCCAAAATACCAACATAAACCAAAAAACAACCAGCAGATAGTGGAAGCCATAAAAATATATATTATATCACGAGTCAAGACATCAATATACAAAAGTTACAAACCGGTTTCAGCTTATAATTAACCAAGCCTTCCTCAATGTTTCTCTTTGTCCTTTTCTGGTAGCTTACTAGGTCCGTTTAAATGAGGCCCTAATGCTAGTTTTAGTTAGAGAGCAAAGCTATTCCTTTTCCCCTTTAGCTTCAATAGATATGCTGTATGTGCTATAGTGTGTTAATAATTTTTCTAGATGTATTTTTCTGTGTGGCCTTTACTCAGTTTATATAGTTGTTGTAGGATTTCTTCATCCCTAACATGTCTAAAGAAACTAGGGAGAAAGAACATAAGCCTTTGGGCTTTAATAAGAAGTGCTAAAAGTGCTCTGAAAAAATGTCCATTAACTGATGGACATAGCATTTGTGTTTACTATTTAGGAGCAATCCATCTTCAGGAAACTTGCTCATTCTGCCACTCTTTTGGCGCCCATGTTTTGCAGGAGAGGAGAAATAAACTGATTGTCAAAGGACTATTGAAATCGACCTTTGAGGAAGCTCTGCAGAGTGCTTCTTCATCTTCGTCCAGTAAGTCCTCTTCTCTAAAAAGGACAAACCAACTAAAAGACCATCTCCTGTCTCTTCGGCTCAGTATAAGCCTCCTGAAAAATTGGCAAAAATTTCACAGGCATCGACCTCCTCGGCTCCACAGCCTTCGGAACCGACGGAGATAATTATTATCGATAAACCTAGTTCTTCAGCTCCAAGATCTTCGGAAATGAAAGAAACTGTGACTCGGAGCCAGTCCATTGAACTTCCACCTGTCTCCCCTACTTTGAGATCTCCCATCCTGGAGAGATCTCGTTCACAAACCCTATCCTCCAGGTCTTCTAGGAGCCTGTCTGATGATGATGTGGAGAGGGTGGTGCGCAGACTATTGAAATCGCCGGCGCTGGCAAAATTGTTCTCTGCTCCGACCCAACAGGTTTTGGAGCTGTCTAAGACTATTATATCCACTGTTGTTCCTCCTCTGAGCCAAGCTGGATCTTCGGATCCAGAGTACCAAGTACCACTTGCTGTAGACCCTTCGGTTCCGGGACCCCTTCGGGAAATTCCAGAACTGATCTCTGCTCTGACACTCTCAGTGCCATCCGGGGTGTCTAGGAGCCGAAGTTCTCCAGTCGGCCCCAGGGGGGATGCTTGGACCCGAGCTTCTTCAGTTCCAAGTCTACCCCTCGGTGCTTTGGCTCAATTGAGTTCGACTCCTACATCAGCTTCAGAGCCAATCTCCCTAGAGCCGGGGGTTTCCTCTGTTTCCTCGGAACCTGGGGTGTCCTCGGAGCTGGTGGGTTCTGCTTTTGAGCTGATGAGGAGTGTGCTGTCCCCTCCTACAGCTCTACACAAGGATACTGGTATTTGTTCCCCCAAAGCACCGGCTACTGTCTCGGCACCACCCCATACACCAGACAGCAGAGATTCAGAGCTTCAGGGACCCCCCATTGGATGAACCCCACTCTTCTAAAACCTCCCCAGAATACCCTTTTGAGGTGCCCCCTCAGAAGAGAACATGCAAGAGGAAGCATATAGACTCCCCTGACGAGTCCTTCACCTCAGACACTGACTTCGAGGAGTCAGAAGGGTCCCCACAGTCATCCTCTGAAGATATCTCCTTTGCAGATATCTCCTTTGCAGATATCCTTGAGATCCTAAAACAGAGAGGCGGCTGAAACACCATCACCCCTTCTTTTGGATCTCAACCTTCAGCCTCCTGGGTGTCTCTGCCTTTTGATGAGCCAATGGAGTTAGTCACTTCTTTTGGATCTCAACCTTCGTCTCTGCCTTTTGATGAGCTAATGGAGTTAGTCAGTTGAAAGGTGTGGGAGTTACCTGACACTATGGAACCAGTCCCTCGGAGGCCAAACAAGTTTTTGTCAGTCCCTACTGGAAAAGAATTTCTTACCTAAGGTGTGCCTGTAGATGCTATGGTGGTGGCGGCAGCCACGAAGAAGGAATTTTCTGAGACATCCTCATCTGTCCATCCTCCGAACAAAGATTCTCAAACGATGGACAGATACGGGAAGTGTATCTTTTCGTCAGCGACTTTTACACTCAGATTGCTGAACTACCTTACACACTTTACAAGGCTACAAAGAGATTTCCTGAAGGAGTTAGGAGATACTCTACAATATTCTTTTGCTGCAGGGGTGCCAGAGAAGGTCACCTCCCAGTTATCCACCTTAAATTCCATCGTCAACTCCTCCATGAGACTGATATATGCAGCAGATGGAGCGAGTAGGGCAGTGGGTTCAGTAGTTTCCCTGAGGAGACACTCCTGGATGCGCTTGTGAAATTTTGAGGAACCTTTCAAGCCTACCTTTACCAGTGCCCCTTTTGATGGTTCCTCACTTTTTGGACCTAAAGTTAAAGACACACTCACCAGATGCAAGCAGGAAGGGAAAAACTCTCTCTGCCTTTAGAGTACGCTTTTTCGTACCTTCAAGACCTTGCCCTAAAGGTCAAAAAAGTGGGAAAATGTGGTTCAAAAGATACCAGGGAGCTTTCCAAGATGCATGAGGTGAATCCTTCCCCAGGGGCAGAGGGGGAGGCAGCAGTGGTAGAAGTCCTAGAGGCAGAGGGGGTCTGCAAAATCAGGGTGAGCGTGATTCCTTTCCCGGATGTCCCTACCAGTGCTCCTGAAAGGAGGCCCGTCTGCTCTACTCTGGAGACAGTTGGGGGGGGGTTATCTTTGTACCCAGAAGCCTGGCAAAATATCACAAAAGACAAGTGGGTACAAAGCATAATATCCAGAGGCTATTCCATTCCCTTTTGCCATCTTCTCCCACATATCAGAACAATCCCAGTGTTCCACCCAGTCAAAGGGAGCAAGCAACTATAGAAATTCAAAAGTTGCTAGACCAGAGTCATCCAAAAATTCCCCGCAGACCAAATAGGATTCGGAACTTACTCAAGATTCTTTTTAGTGCCAAAAAGAACAGGGAACTGGAGACCCATATTGGATCTCAGCAAACTGAACGGATATGTCAAAAATTCCAAGTTCCAAGTGATGACACTGCAGTCAGTACTTCTCTTTTTAGGGAAAGATGATTGGATGTGTTCAATAGACCTCCAAGATGCACACTACCACATAAAAATGGACAGAGCATCAAGGAGTCATTTACGCTTCAGGCTGGGAGCCAGTTATTTTCAGTTCCAAGCTCTGCCCTTTGGTCTCACTACAGCCCCCAGAGTTTTCACCAAATGCATGGCAGTAGTAACGGCTCACTTGAGATGTCTTGGATTCCAAGTGTTTCCGTATCTGGACGACTGGCTTCTAACTGCCACCACCAAGCGTCTACTTCAACAAGCCAGGGATGCGACACTGGAAATTTGTGCTCAGCTAGGCATAACAGTCAGTTTGCAAACATCTGCCTTGTTGCCCTGTCAACATATTACTTTCATAGGCGCAGACTTAGACATTGTTTCTATGATGGCACATCTTCCACCCAACAGAATTTCTGCCATCAGACAGCAAATAGTCTACCTTCTTCCCAAGGACAAGGTAAAGGCAAAGGTAGTTCTGAAACTTCTAGGAACCATGGCTTCAACCTTAACTCTAGTTCCTCTGACCAGGATGCATAAGAGAATCTTTCAATGGCTCCTGTTTTCATAGTGGTCACTACAAGAACTTCCTATGACCCGTCTGATCAGAATAACAGAGTCATGCAAGAAAGATCTGCGGTGGTGGATTCAGTCCAATCACATGACCATCGGAAGAACCTTTATACCACAACAACCTGCTGCTACAGTGACCACAGAAGCTTCCCAGATTGGGGAGGGGGCATTATCTGGGAAGAACAATCCAAGGCATATGGCAAGAACACGAGGCCCATTTACACATCACTGTTCTAGAGATGAGAGCAGTGCTTCTAGCATTGCTGGCACGCCAAGACTCTCTTCCACTAGGGACAATTGCAATCCAGTTAGACAATATGTCGGTGGTATGGTACATAAGCAAACAAGGAGGAACCAGATCATACCCACTTTGTTGAGAGGCTCTGATAGTTTGGCAATGGCCAATCTCTTCCCAACGCTTTCTAGTAGCAATGCACTTCCCAGGGAAATCCAACGTGACAGTGGACAAGTTCAGCAGAGCATTATTAATGCCTCACGAGTGGTCTCTAAAACAGAGGATAGCGGAGGAGATTTTCCGGAAGTGGGGCCACCCTTGCTGTGATCTTTTTGACACTCCTATGAATACCAAATGCAGCAGGTACTTTGCCCTAATCCCCCCTCTGGGGGAGACACCGAGAGTCGCACTTGTTCAAAATTGGCCATCAGGACTACTTTATGCCTTTTCCCTGTTTCGCCTCATACCCAAAGTCATCCAGAAAGCAAAATCCTTGAGAAGCAGGCTGATTCTCATTGCCCCATATTGGCCTCGTCAGATTTGGTTCCCCTTCCTCTGGCCTCATCTGCAAGAGAAGCCGTAGGTTCTGGACCCAGTTCCACACCTTCTGACCCATATGTCAGAAACACTTCATCCTTCTTTCCACACCCTCAGTTTGACAGCATGGCTACTCCACTTTCAAACTTAGTCAGGCTTCAAGACTTCAGTCCCGCAGTCAAACACATCTTGATATCGTCTCATAAAGATTCTACCAGAAAATTATATACTAGTAAATGGAAGAGATTCTCCTACTGGGCACAAACCAGAAACATTTACCCCTTTTCTGCTCCAATTTGCTCGATTTTAGAATTTCTTACAGAACTCTTCCAGCAAGGCTCGGCTGCAGCTACAATTAGAGTCCAGCTGGTGGCAATCTCGAATTTCCACATTGGTGAATATACTCCTAACCTAATGTCACACAGATTGTGTAAAGCATTTTTAAAAGGCACTTCTTTATTGAGACCTCCTTTAAAAGAACTGCTCTCTCCTTGGGATTTAAATTTTGTCCTGCCTCATGTAATATTACTGCCATTCGACCCCTCCTCATCTTGTGACCTCAGATTTCTTTCTTGGAAGACTATCCTTCTAGTAGCTGTAACATCTGCAAGAAGAGTCTCAGAGTTGCAAGCGCTATCAGTTAAACCACCATATTTGATTTTCCATAAGGATAGGGTATCACTACGAACTAATCCATCCTTTGTACCTAAGGTTTGTTCTCAATCCAATCTAAATAAATCTATTGAGCTTCCAGTGTTTTTTCCCCAATCATAGCAACAAGGCAGAGTATAAACTCCACCAACTGGATGTGCATAGACGGCTCAGATTCTATCTGCACAGAATTAAAGATTTCAGGAAATCAGACCAATTGTTTATCTCTTTCTCTGAAGCAAAGGGCATGCCAGTTTCTAAAGTCACATTTTTGAATTGGCTTTCAAATTGTATCACTTTTATATACACCTCCAATAATGGAAATTTGCCGTTCAGAATTGGAGGTCACTCAACCAGAGCATTAGCAACATCCTCTGCTTTCCAGGGGAGAATGTCAATGGACAGTATTTGTGCTGCTGCTACGTGGGCAAATCCTCATACATTTATTACTCCTTTCAAAGTTGATTTGGCCTCCAGGGACAGGGCTTCCTTTGGTTCCACTGTGCTTAAAGGTGTACTCCTGTGAGCCATCCAGGGAAAAGTTGCTAGGGGCGCTGTCCCATCCAGTAAGAATGAAGGCGAGATAGGACAACATAACATAAAGAAGTTATGTACTCATCAAAATGTTCCATGTTTGTTGTCCATCTCACCCTTCATCTGTACGACCCTCCCACCTTCCCCCATCCAAGGACTCCTAGAGGACCTGGTGGAGAGTTTTTTCCTCTTATAAATGAGCTCCTTTGACTCTGTTTTTCCTTGACCTGATGTCATATGATTATTTTAGTTTTTGTTATAGTTAGCAGCAAACAAGATCTGGGGAATTGCACCACTGCATGACGGGATACCTACTCTGCCACGAGCCAAGTTAGAGACTTCGAGCTAATGTATTTGGCCGAGTTGAAGCCGAGGATCAGCTCTCAACCCATCCAGTAAAAATGAAGGGAGAGATGGACAACAAACATGGAACGTTATGGTGAGTACATAACTTCTTTTTTTGTCTGTCATGTGAGTACTTCTTTTCAGTAATGTGCATCAGAAAGTACCTACTGTTACAAATATTCAACTGATAGTATGATACGTTTAGAAATAAAACTGGTTACTTGCTCAAAAAAGCTTGTGCCAGTTGGGTCGCCCAAGGCTTGTTATAGAGGTTGCTTTTGCTTGACATTTACTTTTTTGATATCCGAGCTGATGTCAAAGGTCTTTGACTGACTTTTCTGATGACTAATAAGCATCACCAACTCCCCGAGGGACTGATGGATTCTGTAAGAAGCTCTAACACACACAAACAAATGGAGCCACAGTGATGGTCACAAGCTAAATGCCAAAAAGTGGAATATTGTACCCTGTGGCAAACAGGAATACCCTTGTTCCTACTACATTAGTGGTACATCCCTCAAAACAGACTCATTTGTCAGAGACTTCAGCACATTTGTTGACTGTGAGTTCTTCATTTACCACCATTAGCCAAAAATCAACTCGGATTCATCTGAACCATAAACTACACTGTACTTTGCTTCTTGTTTAGTTATACATGTTAGATTACATTGCACGCAATATCTTACTG
Source organism: Protopterus annectens (assembly GCF_019279795.1). Taxonomy (NCBI): domain Eukaryota; kingdom Metazoa; phylum Chordata; order Ceratodontiformes; family Protopteridae; genus Protopterus; species Protopterus annectens. The sequence goes on from NC_056751.1 coordinate 181,336,140, forward strand.
ATTTTAGTTGCACAAATAATAAAAATTGTGCATGGGGAGGTCTTCTTCATCTAGAGGTACTGTTTTACAAGGAAGGTATTACTCATTTAAACTAACATGCTTTGAATGCCCTTCTGAAACCATTCTGCCTTTAAAATATTACCTGCTTT